>NC_079512.1:12283335-12318280 GCF_000801105.2 Raphanus sativus | reverse complement strand
TGATCTTCTGGTTTCCAGAGAAAGGTTTGGTCGGAGCGAAATTAAAGAGGCTGGTAACTTTTCTAATTTGATGCCGCTTTGACCGGTTTTGAAAAATCAATTACATCTTGATATTTTCTGGACCAATCCTCTTGATTTTGGGCTTTCTAGAGCTAATAAATCCATCTTGAAGCCCATGATTGATTTTGGAGAAGGCTGCTTCATGATTGGTCTGAAATCCACTTCTCCGGACTGATACTCGCAACTGCACAGGTTGGAAACTCTCCATTTTATAAAATCCATAACTTCTTGGTTCGTGAAGCTTTTGTGGTACTTCAAATCCTTACCACTTTCTTGATGAGTTAGCTTTATTGGAATTTTTTTTCATGGAAAACATTCTTCTGGTTGTCGAGATTCCTTTTTTTACTGAACTTCTGTCGTCAGTAGTCCCGGCTCTTACCCATGGGAACATAGGCATTTGCCATGGGTCTACAAATTTTTAGTGTTATTTTATGAGTTATAAAAGCTTATTTCACTATGTTAATTTATCAAATAGGTGGTGAAATTATAATAAAATGGTCAATAATATATTAAGCCTAATATAAAGACAACAAAATAAATTATGATGGTTCGTCATTTCCAATTTTTCCATTTACAAAACCTAATTTTCATATAAAGGCCTATTTTCTAAAAGAAATTTCTTTTAATATCAAAAGATTCTTGTGATTCAAATTTTTTTTTAAATGCAACGAGAAAAAGTTTAACAAAAATGTCTGAGTCCATATTTTATGTTTTGCCCAACGCTATTAAAATGTTTAAGACGGCACTGGTCGTCGGTATCTGCAAGGTAGTCGGCTTGGACATTTTGGTTGATCTCAAGTTCAACCACTAATTTGATAGCAGCATCACATTGGTTTGGTTATTTGAATTCCAAAATACATATATATATATATATATATATATATATCCCCTAGTCTATATTTGATAAGTGATTTTGACATGTGTCATCACTATATTAATTTTGAAAGAAAAATTATGACATGGCACACCAACATTGATGACATGGCTTGAAATAAATTATGACATGGATATTTACATTTAGTGTTGATTTATATTTAAAATAGTTTTTTTTAAAATATGGTAATAACTTAAAGCTAATTATGACATATTTTACATTTAATATTAATTATATTTAAGGTAAGTTTTAAAATATGGCAATAATTTATATATCATAATTAATATAACAATAAATAATAAATTAAATAGGAATATAATAATAATTAAAATTTCGAAATATTATTTAGCTATATTTTTATAAGTATATAATTTTTTTATTACTAAAAACAATTCTTCAAAATACTATGCATTTAAAAAATATATATAATTTTCTTTAAATAGTGACATAGACATTTACATTTATTGTTGATTTATATTTTTTAGTAAATTTTAAAAATATGGTAATAACTCATAGATCATCATTAATTTAGCAATAAATAATATAATGTTATAAATAGAAATATAATATTATTTTGGATTTTTCAAAATTTAATTATATTTTATAATTATTATTAGTAAAACAATTCTTCAAAATTATATACAGTTTTTAAATATAATTTCTAATCCAATACTATTAGTTTATTTTTAATATCCATAAATTTTAGAAAATTATTTAGTTCTATGTTTTGATAATTATACACTAACAAAATTTTCTCTTACATTTACAAAATTTGATTGAATATATTTTAGAAAAAGATATACATATATATTACTAAATATACATTGAATAAAAATATTTTTTTAATCTTAAAGTTTTACATATGATTAAATTAAGATTATATATTGTAAGCAAATAATAAAATCTAAAATTAACAAAATAAAAAATTAATAAAATTTGTGTTTTTAAAATAAATTATATTTTTAAAACTTTTATTTCTGCACATGGTGCAGGAAAACACCTAGTATATATATATATATATATATATATATATATTTATATATATCATAAAAGTACTGAAGGATGTGATGTGTGAATATTGCTAGATTTCAGAAAACCAACCAAGATGTCATCTATCTTGCCTTCTTATAGTTAGTAGAGAAAACAATATAAAACTTTACCACATTTTATATATAAGAAAAATACAATACAAAGCTCAGTTTTAATATAATATGTAAGCATTCGTTACAACTTATGGTTTTGATATTTCACATTAAGTTTTTAAAATTATAACATATGTAATTATCTATATGATGATAAGTATAAAATACTATTAACTATATAATACATATAAAATACGATTAATTATGTGATATATATAAAAATACGATTAATTATGTGATGACATATATATGATATATAATAGTGTCATGGAAAAATAAATTATAACACATTTTTTAAAAAAAAATACATCCGTGCGGATGTATGGATCAAAGTCTAGTTTATATCATATTATAAGTTTTGTAAATGGTCAATAAACAATAAAATTTCTGTGTTTATGGATCAAGTCCTGTATAATAAAAACTTGATTAAAGTCTAGTTTATATCATATTATAAGTTTGTATTTGGTCAATAAACAATAAAATTTCTGTGTTTATGGATCAAGTCCTGTATAATGAGAACTTGATTAAATCAAAAATATATATTTGACGCTCTTTGAACTTGATCAAGTCCTGTATAATGACGCTCTTTTAGTTTTGTGTGATAATATCGGTTATGTTTAAGTAGTTTTTGAGTGCATTTATAAGTAGCGTGTATTATTAATTTTAGTACAGTATCATTCTAACAATTTCGAAAAGGATCCAAAACAATTTCTATTAGTAGATAAAAAATAGAACCTTAAATTAATAGATCGGAGTCTGTCCAGTGATGACATAAAAACCTCCTAAAGTTTAAAATACTATATGATGCAAGAAAAGACTATGGGTCCGATTGGTGACCACGGAACAATGAAAAATAATGTATTCCCTAATATTCCTATAAAAAATCACCATTCACAAGGAATAATTTTTCTTTCTCATTTCTTATCATTCCTTTTTTTGTAGAAAAATAAAGAAGAAAATTATTCCTTGTCAAATTTAAGATGGAACAATAATTCTTTTTTGTTCCTGCAATTTTATTCCTCTACGTTCATTTTCTATTTGTTCCTCTTCATTCCAGAATGGTCATCAGTCGGACCCTATTTTTTTAGTTAACCAAGAGAAAACAATTACATTAGAAAACTTAAACAGATCATTTATAATAAGAACATATGATATATCAAATGTAAATATACATATATCCTACAAATTTACACATTGTAAGTTGTAACGAATGCTTACATATTTTATAACAGAAAACAATATAAAACTTTACCACATTTTATAATATTCCAAAGCCGGTTTCACGATATATTGGAACCGTCTATGGAACTGGTAATCCCACACACTATTTTATGCTTATCACGTTGGAACAGTGACACTATAAGTCGTGCATACACGTTCATATCACAAGTAGTTCGTTATGTTATTACTCCAAAACCAATCCAATTAGAGAAGTAACCTTCTTTGTCAACGCTATTAACCTATATAAACACATGGAACTAGTTCTTAAAACTTCACTTGCTTTTTTCTACAATCCAACACATAAGCAAAGCAAGCCCCTAAAAAGAAATGGCTTTCTCACGCCTTTCATTTGCTGCTTCTCTCGTTGTCTTCTCATCCCTAATCATATCCTCAGTTGCTAACTACGGCAATGAAGTCAACCCCGAGACCGGAAAATTTATTCCTGTCGCCGTTGAAGGTGTCATCATGTGCAAGTCCGGTGACAAATCTTACCCAATTCAAGGTAATATATTACTTCTTTAACTCGTAAACAAGATCACCATCCTAAATCATTTTCTTTTAAAACTATACCATCATTGTTTAAATACATGGTTAGTATTTACATGAGTTTGAAATAATATGAAACGGTACTGATTATTGTAATATAACCAACATAGGATAAGATTTGCGAGGAAAAGAAATAGTGTAATAAATCGTTTTTATATGATAGGTGCTACGGCAAGAATCGCATGTGTAAAGACAGACGCATATGGCAAAGAGATAGTTCCAATCTCAATAATGAGCAGCAAAACTGATGCTAAAGGTTACTTCTTCGCCACGTTATTCCCTTCACAGCTTCGTGCAGGAAGGACGGTGACCAAGTGCAAAGTTTTCCTTTACAAGTCTCCAATCGCTGATTGCGATTTCCCGACCGATGTGAACAAAGGTGTGAGAGGAATGTCATTGAGCAAGTACCGTGTTCTTGAAGACAAGAGCTTCAAGCTTTACTGGGCTGGTCCTTTTTTCTACACCTCTGAACCTACTTACTACTAAACAAAGTTTCTTTTGATTGACGTGAAAATGTAATAATGTCTTCTTTGAGAGTCTTTTTGTTTGTTTGATTCGTTCGTTTGAAATTGAAGTGAGACTTTTCATGTATTTTATGTTGTCTTTCTTGGAAATTTTTAACATATCTACAAACCGTGTTGTGAAGTTGATCCAACTTTTACTCTTATGTGCAAGTATAAGGTTTTAACAGGAGTGTATCTACATATTACATTTGTATGTTCATCCCACTCTATGGTCTTTTATATACAATCACCTGGATTTTGTTCAAAAAAAAAGTACAATCACCTGGATTAATTAAACACAAAAAACATCTAAAAGAATTTGACTCCCTTTATATGGTTTTGTTTTCAAAACAAAATGATATATATAATTAACTATAAGAGCTCTCTACCTCTACTTTGAGCAACCATTACCAGATTCTGTTGATCATCTTTTCCACAGAACATGACAAAACTACATGGCCAAGAACATGAGTCCTTTAGCTTTAACACTCAAGAACTTGAGCATTATCTGTTGATCTTGGCCAGCTGCAGCCACTAGACCATCCCAACACACCCAAGATTAGATCCACCTTTGCGCAAACGGTAACCTGGGAGTTACAGATACATATAGAAACTGGTTAGGTTTACTGATTCAAAACCTTAAAAAGTACTTAAAAGAGAGTTTTAGAACACTGGACATGTATATATTACCAAACTTTCAATGTTTGCTTCTATTTGAAACAGCATTACTGCTAATCCTCTTCCTCTGTCAATCTCGGCCTGCAAAGGAAGCATGACATTTGTCAGATGAGTCGTTAGAAACTTGGGTTTACAGTTCTAAGCACGCACCACGCAAGAACATACTGCGATCCCTTCAGCTGCAAGGACTGTTGTAACCTCTGCGATTATGCCTATGATAATATAACAAACAGTTTTGATTTGACTATCTCAACAAAGAGAGATTAAGAGAAGTGGTTTTGGATTCAGGACCATAATAAAGCAAGTGAAGAACATACCTTTACGATCCATGGATACAACACATAACCAGTCGATAGAGTGACCTTCCAGATGATGCCATGAGTCGATTTTACTGGCTCTCCAACTCTCTAAACCGGGCAACACTTCTTTATAAGGAGGAATGTTAGCAGGAAAAATCTTGGCAATTCCATCTCCAGGTAAGAAGAACTCTGGATTCTCCAAACTCGAGTCCTTGATGGCTTTGTTGTGTTTCCCATTCACCTTTGGGACCCAAACGCTCCCGCCGTTTTGAGAAACGGGTGTTACGTTTCTGCTTTTGTCTTGTGACTGAAACTGCTTAACATTAACGAGAATTTTCTCCCACCACTGTAGGCTCTTTCTTGAATCTTCTGTGAGATCTTCCACGTCACTTTCGGAGTCCGCCACAAAGTCATTCACTCGATCTTGGGTTATTTCTGCAGCACATTGCGCAGCTTGCTCCCTTAGGAACTGGAAGAAGTTTAGGAGGCATCAATTAGTAGTAGTGAGCCAATAAGCATGAAGTAAAAGAAATATAAAAAAAAAAAAAAACATACCCTCATAATCTTGTGTCTTGCACTCCTTGTTTTGGCATGTTGCAACCACTGTTTATGTCTCTGGAAAGCAGATTTGCTTGAGAGGGCCTGTGATGTGACATTAATAATAAAACATGAGAGCTCACGGAATCTAGAGCGTTATAAAGGCAATCAAAATTTCCCTAAGCAGGAAAAAAATAAAAGGAGAAATGACAAACACATGCAAGGGAGAAAAGGTACAAACGTTATAGGTGAGTATCTCCACGACCTCGGCATTCTCAAGAACGTGAGTTGGAGAAACGAGATTACCATTCACCTACAGTTTCAAGCAATAAATTAACCTTAACTTCTTATCCAGTTATTGTCGGTATTCAAAGATGATAAACAGAGAATGACCGGAAAGTGGAAAATACCTTTGCTGCTACCATCTTGTTTCCGATTTCCGTGTGAATCAGATAAGCGTAGTCAACAACGGTTGCCCCTTTAGGAAGGTTCTTTATCTGCAAGTAGATAATACTTAAGCATCAAAGCAAAGACGTGAAAATTTTAAAATGGATAATGTTTCAGAGCTTAGTCTTTTTACCTCTCCTTTAGGTGTGAACACAAACACACGACTACCTAAAAGATCTCTCGTAATGGTATCCACAAATTCTCTAGAGCTCATGTTACCCACAAACTCCTCTTGCCATTCCCTAATTGCATTTAGCCACCCGATCTGGAAAAAAGAATCTGTCACTGCCTACTACTGGAACGTCTCTCTGCAATTTTTCTTTTTACTTGAGAGTGAGAGTATAGTAAAGAAAATACCCTGAGTGCAAAATCTGCATTGTTGAGGCGACCTGTCTTCCCCCTTGAATTTCTACCTAGAGGAACTGGACTTCCAGCTAATCCAGCAGAAAGAGCCCTGCCATTATAGTAAACAGCAATCCCCCTTTCAGCTATCAAGTCCATCTCCTCCGTTCTGATCTGCACAGGAAATGTATTTTTAATACCCAATCAAATCAGCCTTTTAGAAATTTCCACATGACTCAAAACTTTAAAAATAAAAAATCTAACTCAGAATGTAACTGTGATTAAATAATATCATCAGATACCTGAACCTCTAGCCGGAACATACTCTCATACAAAAACGGAATCACAGTAGTATGAAGGCTCTGGTAGCCATTAGGCTTAGGTGTCGCAATGTAATCTTTTACCTGTAACAAAAAAGTATTAACACATATGCTCTGATCATAATGTAGTGAAAACATATCCTGAACGAACAGACGATCAGATACATACAGTTCTGGGAATGGGTTTCCAGATCTCATGTACTAGCCCAAGAACATGATAGCATATCTGCATTGATGACAGAGTGAAAAAGTTAGTGACACACCAGAACGTATCGAAACAAAAGATACACATATTCTTTTCATTGTGGTTTCACCTGTTGTGGACTGCATAAAGGCCCGACACCGACAGAAGGTTTTGGCTTTACAACAATCCTTAACTGCTAAAATAAAGCAATATTTACAATCATATTAGGATGGCAAGTGGAAGTTCTGTATTTGAAACCTTTGATACAACTTGGAGATGAATGTACAACACAAACCTGAGCAATCTGGTTGTAATCATTAATTGATCCTTTTGATTTGAGCGCAGCTTTGTATATGCTGCATGCAAAAACAAGAGACTTCAGATGCTGAAGAAAAGGGTATGTTATAGAGTAGAATGAAGAAGTAACTTGACGGATTCACCTGTAAGTTTCCTTGCAAACAGATCGAACATCGGTACTCACAGTAACAAGGTCCAAAAACCCATCATCTTCAATCTTTTTCACCAAAATTCTGTTTGCCTAAGATACACAGTTGACTCTGTGATTACAGATGGACTAAATAAACGACCAGATGACTTCACAGTTCAAAAAGTCAAAGAAATTGTAGGTTGATAAGGAAAATCCTTCTCTAATTCTCTTTCCCGTTTCAATAAACGTTTTGGCAATTTAACCTAAGAGCAAATAATAAGTTGAAGATACCTCACTGAGTTCTTTCTCGTGCTCTTTGTAGAGGTTAGCAATCCTGCTTGTGACTCTCACATAATCTTCAGCATTTACGTACATGAAAGATAGATTTTCCAGTTCAGACTGCAAGATCAGAACCACAAAACTCAGAACGCCGATTGAGACAACAGTGAGATATAACTAGCTTTCATACACGCTAAAATGCATACACACTATTATTGTTTAAAATAATAGGAAACAAAAAAAAAATAAGTAAGGGATATACCTTTATTGAATACATTCCAAGCAATTTCGCTAAAGGAGCAAAGACCTGCAAAGTTTCCGCTGCAATGCTGGACTGAACGAAATTCACACAGTCAGTAGTTAATATCACAAATGAAACATAGAGATGAGAGCTGGATGGGCACAAATCTCAACTACTTGAAGAAATCACCTGCTTATGGGGAGGCATGTGACAGAGAGTTCGCATATTATGCAACCGGTCAGCTAGCTTGACAATAATGACGCGGACCTGGAATGAAGCAGGTAGCCTGCTATATGAATAATATATAACCACACTAGCTGAAACACAATCTTATAAAATTGAAAACCTCGTCCGTCATCGCCAGAAACATCTGCCGCAAATCATCTGCTTTAACATCTTGTATTGATTCACTTTCGGTTTTACACTTCAATTTTCCCAGTTTGGACACCTAATAGAGAAAAATCTTTTATGAACAGATGAAACTTCATGTCAAAATGAAGCGTAAATCTGTTTCTCTAACACAAACATGCAAACCTTAGTCTCCCCTTCTACAATGTGACGTACGGTTGCACCAAACTCTTCTTCTATCTTCTCAAAAGTAATAAAATTTGTATCCTCGACCGTGTCATGAAGTAATCCAGCAACAATAGACTCCCAATCCAATTCCTAAACAAGAAGAGAAACTAAACAACTGAACAAGCTTTCCAACTAATTCTCAAGTGAATCATATTCATAATGTATGACGCAACTCACAAGCTCCCCAAGGATACGAGCAACTGCAACTGGATGTATAATGAATGGCTCCCCACTACGTCTCTTTTGACCATGATGTGCCTCAAACGCTAACTGCACACACCTTTCTTAATGAATTAAGAGACGAATAACAGAAAACTGAAAAACACTCCAATGATTAGCACGTCAAAGGGGAGGAATACAGCTTTTGTATCATCATACCTTGAGGCCCTTTTGAACAAACTCTAATTCTTTACAGGATAAGTAAGATATCGATGGGAAAAGGTCCTGCAGAGATAACCACCCATCAAAGTGATAAGAGCAGTGTGGTAGCAAGTGCCCATTAAATAAGAAGAGGGTAGGGGTGTATCTACTACCTCCCATAATGTTTCAACGGTAACATGGTGGGAAGACCCAGAAGCTTCAGATGATAAGCAATACAGTTCACATCTTTTATGACGACCACAAGATGATCTGGAACTCAAGATTTGTCTAACTTCCGAGAAACTTACTTCATATTTATAACTCTGAGGAATCTGAAGAATGAATTGCAAGTAGATCCACCATTGAAACACGGACAAGGTGATCATGTTTGGTGGCGGTTAAACTATCGATTGAAACGCAAGAAAGAAAGAAAGCTTACAGATTTGATTCTAGTATGTGTTCCATATCTTCTGGGAGATAGAGGTGGATGAGGAGTGGTGGCGAGAAAGCCAGTTAAGGGTCTAGGAGCTTTCCAAGCACAGGAGAGAACAGTGCAATCACTTGTTGCGTTCCCGTCTCCTTTAGTTAGATTACATATGTTCACACATTCCACAGACACTGCCACCACCAAAATAAATTAAAATACTGAACAAAAAAAAAGCCAATTGATTTTTAAGATAAAAAGAAAAAAGAAAAAGAATCACACTAGTCTACATCCTAATATCATTCTAGACAAACACAAACATATATCATTATAGCCAGAACGAGAAGGAAACACATGTACTTGAACACAAACAATAGATAGTCGTGAGAGGAAGCACGCACCGGACATGGAAGAAGAAGGCGTTGCTTTGCTAATGAGGAGGCAAAGCAGCGAACGTCGTACTGAATCGATTCAACATCATTTGATCAAACAATAAAATTCCAATCCCCAGATTCCAAAAACCCGGATTGACAACTCTTAGGCGATTGAAAGAAGTTCGAATAGGACGGACGCACAGAGTGATGTGAAGAAGAGAAGAGACAGATAATCAACTCTCTCTCTCTCTCGCTCACAGGTAGCCCTGAGTCCTTCACCACACAATTGTCGTCCTTTATAAATAATGGACCCAATAAATCCAAAAAGATACAAAATATCTATGTTACATGGGAAAAACTGAATATCTATACTATTATCTGCAATGGATCCATCGCGTTAAAGTTAATAAAAAAAATTATATAAATTAGTCAAAAATCAAAACGAATTTAAAATTTATTTTGTTAGATAAGTGATTAAAATTAAGAGTCATTTGGCCCAAAATCGTTTAAGAAGTCCATAATTAGGTAAATGCCCAAGAAACATTTGTGTGAGGTTCACAATCAATTATGAGTATGTAGCAATTACTAAACTAGCCTTCAGTCCTTTTGTATACGCGATTTAGGCTACACCGTAAGTAGGTAGAGAAGCTAGAAGAATATTATGTTTATTTGGGGGGATTGTAATGATTAATCTTTTCCCCACTGCTTTTACGTGTGGTCGTGTGAAAATCACGAACGAATGAAATTTTTAGAATCCTGACACAACCACTGCATGTACAGGAAAATCGAAACAAAAAATCTAAATGGCATGCAAAAAGGTTTATCTGAGGGGGATAGCGAAAAGTTCGTCTGGGTGTTTGTGTATAAAAGGGACCTTTGCGATGAGCTTCTTCTACAACTCAATAATTCAAGGTGATTATTCCTGACAAAACTAATGTTTACTCTCAGTCGTTAGAATGTTTTGTCACATGCAATAAATTTGTTTCTTTCTGAAATCGGTCTTGATGCTTTCTGTTATATTGTTGTTTAGCATAAAAGATATTGCATCAGTATTTATGTTTGTTTCGTTCATGTTTGCGACATAAATTCTGGAATTTAATTTGCTATGACGGCTTAACTGTTCTTTCACCTGAATTTATTTGTTTCTTTCTTCAATCATTACCATCCATCATTAAATGGAATAGATAGTGTTATGTGTAACATATAGATGCATCTTTTGTTATTCGATCTCTATAAACTATATATTTCATGACATTAATATTGTGGTGTTTTTCAATGTACAGATGGTTCGTAGCGTACGTTTTTTGCGAGGTCAATGGATGAAAAATGGTGGAGAGGAGTGGGAGTTCATTACCCATCCAGAAGACATCGGGTATAGGGTCGTGCTAAATGAGACCGTTAGCTACGAAACGGTTGACATGATCCTGAGGCAGCGCTACAGCCTCGGCCAGTTTACCCCACTAGTACTCACCTATCGACTTCCTTCTTGCATGCTCGTCCCACATGGTAACAAGACACCACCGACTACGATTTCATGAACGGCTGTGTTGTCTTGGTTGCTCCACGGGAAGCCGTGGTTGATTGAGTTGACGTTGCTAGTAACCATGGGCGCAAGAGGAGTGGCTGAGTATGAATTCCTGTGCCGTACAAACTTCAGTATTGGCAATACATCGTATCTCTTTGACTACACCGCAACCGATAACTCGAGAGCCGCTTATGAAAGTAAGTAATATAAACATAAGCTACAAAAAATAATCTATGTTGTTAACTAGATCTGATGCATGTTCGTTTTATTATGGTAACGCTACAGGTTTGGTATTTGGTGATCGCGCAGCACAGACTGAGCGTGTCATGTATGCTCTCTTCCCAGAGGATAGCATGCGTCTTTTCCACCGAGTTTCGTTGGAGATGGGTTATGCGGACAATTTCTTGGCGACACAGGGCAACGCGAACCAACCAGTTAGAGAGATCATCGAGCTTGACGACGATGATGAAGAAATGGGTGAAGGCAGTCAAGCTAATGTTGCTAACGTGGCTACGGGTGAGTGGTTACATAACTACATATAATAAAACTCATAAACTAGTACAGATTGCATTGGCATTTTGTTTTACCGTGTAATTTTATGTAGCTTGTGTATGTATTTATAATATCATGATATAGCATGCTGTCATATAGTTTTAGCGGGTTAAATAATTGTTTTTAACAAAAAAGAATTGTTTGAAAATGGCAGGTGTTACCGGACTTGCAAACGAATTGGTTGGACCTTTAACTCAGCCGGAAACACCCTCGATACTTTGGGATGTTGGTATGGACATGGGGGCCATTGAAGAACCACCGGTACAAGAAGCGCCGCCGGCACCACCGACTGCGGTGGTAGATGCTGATATGTTCTTTTGGGCTGGACTAGCCAATGAGTGTGTCGGTGTGAGAGAGCTGTCGGCTCCCATTACTCAGAATGAAAGTGTAGCGGTGGTTACGGGTGATGCTAATGAGGCTACACGACATGATAGCCCAAATACTATAGGCCCATCTCCAAACGGGCTTCAAGTTAGCGATGGCTCATACACTGATTCAACTGCTGAAGACATTGGCCCGCTAACGCAGCCGAGTAGAAACAGTATGAAATGGATTGTACAATCTCGTTATGATAAAACAACTCTTATTAACAAACAGTTGTGCAAATCAATGCAGAAATTGATGCGGCTGAAGGGTTGGTGATGGCGAAGACTACACCAGTAGTCAATGGGACTACACCAGGAGGCGAGACAAACGCAATCGAACCACCACCACCCATGATGAAGTTGGCAATGTACTGCACCACTAAGAGTGAGGGAACAAGCAAAACATGCGAGAGGCCGAAAGACACATCTTCAGAGGGGAGTAGCACCGAAGGTGGGTGTTGAATATCGTTGTTCACCTGATAATTCAAACAGGCCTAAGAATTTGTGAAAAACTATTTTTCCGTAAGGATGGTGTTGTTTTAATTAGGTTCATGCATTTTGTTTAGTTGGATAATTATCTGTTTATCATCGGAGTTATATATTTTGGATGAAAAACAGTTATTGTTGCATTTTCCAAAAGGCTACTGTTTTAATTTTCATTATATGTAAACAGCTAATATCAAGTTTGGTTAACTTTGAACCGGGTCTGTTTGTAATAAACCTCATCTATGAGCTAAATCTTAGTCCAAATTGCATGTTCAATATTGTTGTTCACCTGATGGTCCAAAAGGCCTCATGATTTTTGAAAACTCTTTTTCCATAAAGATGGTGTTGTTTTTAATTAGGTTCATGTTTTTTGTTTAGATGGTTAATTATCTGTTTATCATCGGAATTATAATTTTTGGATGGATAACATATATTATCGCATTTTTCAATAACCTGCTGTTTTAATTTTCGATATATCTAGAGGGCTAATATCTAATTTGGTTAACTTTGAACCAGGAATGGTTGAAAGAAGCATGAATCTTAGTCCATGCCCATAAGTATTGGCTTTGTTACTTCTTGGTAATGTGTCAACAATAAATGTCTAGATACAAAAATGTGATTAAAATCTAACAATTGTAGAAGATATAACAACATGGTTTTGCTGATGTATATCGCGCTAATAGTGTTTAAATTATATTCTACCCCGAACTTTTGTAGGCGAAATTGGAGACTACGGAAACGAGCTGGCTGTCGGAATGATTTTTCGGGACATGGACGATTTCAGACAACATATGGCTGTTTACGCCATCAACAGAAAATTTTGCTTCAAAAGTAGGAAATCGGAACCAGGGTTGATGGTTCTGGAGTGCTGTGGAACGAACTGCCCTTGGAGGGTCTATGCAGTGAAGCTGAAGGATGCGGAAGTTTTCGAGATTAGGAAAGTCATTTCCGAGCATTCGTGTACTGTTGACGAACGTGGTGGCTACCAGACACTAGCCACGGCTACGGTTATCGGCGAGCTCATGCGGACCAAGTTTGGATGTGCTTCCGGTGGTCCTAAACCCCGGGATATTAGACAGATGATGCGGGGAGACCATGGTGTGAGTATATCGTACTGGAAGGCATGTCGCTCGAGAGACGTCGCCATTGAGAGGGTCAAGGGTACAATAACTTCTTCATACTACGAGCTGCCAGATTATCTGAAGCGCCTAGCTGTTGCAAACCCTGGGACGATAACCAACCTTTTTACAGAGTCAATTGACGGTGGAGGCCAACGTTTCAAGTATATGTTTGTAGCGTTTGGGGCGTCGATCCAGAGATATGAGTTTATGAGGAAAGTTGTCATTGTCGATGGCACACATTTGAAGGGTAAGTATGCGGGGTGCTTGCTAACGGCGTCTGCCCAAGATGGAAACTACCAAATATTCCCACTTGCCTTTGCAATAGTTGACAGTGAGAACGACATGTCTTGGGACTGATTTTTCCAGCAGTTGACAACATTTGTCAATGGTGATGAAGGGTTGGTGTTTGTCTCTGACAGACCCCCGTCTATATCTAAAAGGATTAGCAAGGTAAGGTTTAAATTTACAAGATAAAATTTGTTGTAACATGCGAAAATCATGTCGTGCAAAGTCTCTGTGTCTTTTGTGTCTCTAAACAACGACTTTGCATGTTTGCTTACAGGTTTATCCGACAGCTGGTCACTGCATCTGTGTGGTGCATTTGAAGAGAAACATTCTCTCCAATTTCAAAGCAAGACATTTGGAATATCTTGTTGCGAAAGCAGCTCGGTCGTTCAGAATGCAAGACTTCCAAAGCACTTTCAACGAGATTAGAAGCTTGGATCCAGCGTACGCAGAGTATCTCCTAGACGTAGGTTTGGAGCATTGGGCAAGGGCGCATTTCCCTGGGAATCGGTATAATATCATGACAAGCAATCTAGCAGAATCGTGGAATGCAGTGCTGAGTGAAGCTCAAGAGTTTCCGGTTATACCATTGATAGGTTTCATCCGTGGCAAGTTGACGGAGTGGTTTGCCGCTCGTAGGGAAGCTGCTAACAAGAATATAGGTTCTATCACACCCAAGGTTGCAGGTATTATCACTAAAAATTTTGAGATGGGTGGAGGTTACCATGTTACTATGATTGCAGAGGATGAGTACGAACTGCGTAACAAAAAGGGGGTAGTTTCCATGTTGATCTTGCTAACAAGACGTGTAGCTGCTGTGAGTTTCAGATGCTGTCCATTCCGTGTTCACACGCTATCGCCGCTGCCATTAGAGGCAAAATTAGCGTTGACTCATTGGTGTCGCCTGCTTATACAGTTGGAGAACTCAGGTCCGCTTACCAGGGGAGTGTGCTCCCGGTTCTAGACAATAGTGGTGTGAAACAATTGACTGCTGAATTAGGAGGGATGCATCTCTATCCACCAACTACAAAAAGGCCTCCCGGCAGGCCAAAGAAGCAGAGATTCTTTTCCAGAGGTAAAAAAATCATAAGTCTGTAACAACTATTTATTAGCTAGTAAGCGGAATGACCATTTATATAATAAAAAATCTGACATGGTGTGAGTTCCAGATGAAACTCACACCATGTCAGATTTTCTAGCTAAAAATCATTTATATATAGCTAGAAAGATAATGTATGTGATAGAATAACTTTTAACCATATAATGAATTTTCGGCTACAGATGGAGATTACTCCCATTGAATAAATAATCTTTGGGTTTCGCTTTATAACAATATAACAACAGCATATGATATGCTAAAAAAACAGTAGGATAGTAGGATTTATATTGCACGAATCATAACGGGATAAGAAAAAACATTACAGATGTATTTTACAGCCGATACAGCTAAACGTTAAGGTAAGATAGAGTGCTGAATTACAATTCATACATAAGTGTCATGGCTAAATGACAAAAGACTGCCATAATTCAACAGATTCCATACTGACACAGAGCAACGACTTCATACGGATGAAGCCCTGAGACTTACATAATTAGGCAACATCCATTCCGGCCAGACACCAAATCGAGCATGACCTTGTTCTGTTCAACTTGCTTCCCTAAACCACCAACGTCGGATCTCAGCTCGGCGATCTCTTCTTTCATATCACTGACCATCAACTTTAAATCCTCGATTTCTTCAACGACCCTTCGTCCGTCCATGTAAAGAGATGATATTTATCCTGTCCCCGAATCAAAAAGTATGAAAGCCACATTTGTAATTGAAAATGCAATTATTCATAGCACTTAAGTGGAGAGAAATGAGTATAACTGTACCTCCTCAGATCCATTGGGGCAACATTAGAATAGCCTCCCTGGGTTTTTTGCAGTACCGGAAGTCCTTATGACAGCCTCTTCCCCACATCGACAATATCTAGGGATCCCCCTAGCCCTTCCAGATCTGCGGAAACGGCTGCCAGCGGTAGCTGCGATACATATTTAAAGTATTGGCACTTACGGCATAATTAAGACGTAAGAAACAGTGGAGACCGATTACCTGTAATAGACGATGCACTGCCCTTCAATATGTGCGACATAGCAACTCTGGGTGGAGGGAGCTTGACGGCGTCTAGGGTAAATGATAAGGGGTTCGAGGAAGAGGAGTGGAGTTAGATGAAGAAAGAACAAACGTCGACGTTTTGTTTATGTACATTACAGCTATAGGCTTTTCTGAGAATATTGAAATGGGCCTAAATATTTTAAAAATTGTGTCTGTTTTGTGGAAACATGCTAAAATATTTGTCTTCGTGTCTAATAAATCTGATAACTAGCTAAATGAAGTTCTTTATACAACTTACCAACATATTAACCAACTAACAATAGAAGACATTAGTTGGAGGTGGGTTTCTAATATAAACATTACTTGGCACATATGTGGATTGTCTGAAAACGGGTTATGTTCATTACATTCATCATAGTTACTACATACGAGTAGCGTGACAACAGAGATAGGATATGCGTACACATGAGATACACATACAAAACATAGTGACTGGATAAAAGTAACTAGACAAACAGAAAAGACAAACAGAAAGACAAAGATAGGCGATGGTCAGAGAACTTCAACATTTTCCTCGTAGATCATGACAGCAGCTCGTTCGGCCTCCGTCGCTACCACTTCGGGAGTGATACATTGGCACACATCAATACCCCCTACAGCGTGGGCTTGGATTAGCAGAATACTTGTGATGCCAGATTCGACCATATTGTTGTTTTGGGGCACACCTCGTGATCTATCAACCGTTAGGGGCTTCATCTCCTTCGCAGAAAGTTGTTTTCCAGCTTGTCTGAGAATGTAGGGAAACATTTGTGTGATGGGCCTCGGGTCTTTGGCGATCGATGCGTCCGTCTTGATCCCGGTGTTACAGTCGAGCAATATAACCTGAGATAGGGAACAGTCGACGCATACGCCCACCCAGTGTTGTTTATCAAAATTGAACGACCGGGTTGCTTCCGAGATTGGACACTCCCGAGCGACTAAAGAGCACAACGCAGCTGGGAATCGAACATTATCTTTCTTTTGAGACTTAGAGAACTTGGCAAAAGACTTAGCAAGTTGGGAGACAAACTTAGCGTCTAGGAAAACAGAGTTCTTGTCCTGCAAGTGTTCTGGATTTGCATGAAAAACAGAACGGGTGTGACTAATAAGCACATCCAGAACCTGTTGGAAAAAAATATGAGAATAGTTATAAAGTGAAAACACCTTAATGCTTTCATTGAACAAGCGTAGCATGGAGAGCAACAAAATACCTTAGCAGGCAAATGAGATGTCCTTTCAACAATTGCCAACAGCTCATTACTTTCGAGGCTGAGGCTACCAACATCGATTACACTGACAATGCGCATAAAAGATGATGATAAGAAATATATTAGCAGTCATGTGGACACGTGTGTATGGAAAATGTAAAAGTTAGCATGTAAAAATGTAAGACTTACAATGGTGACGCCAGTTTTTCTGATAACATTGCCAATTTAGCGGCGTAATCTATGCCTGTAATGCAAATGCCATTAACATAAGATTCCCATGCGCGAGTGAGAATCCTCTTGTCACACTGGTAATCTCCTACAAGATTCCTCGGGAGTACTCTGGGCCGTTTGATCTTCCTGTTGCCGATGGGGGCATGGTTATCAATGTCCTGCAATGGCTCTTCCTCCATCCCTGGATCGACTGCAGGATCCGCATCATCAACATCTGGTTCGTTGAGTTGTGTAAGCCCAATTGAGAAAGAGGGATCCGGAAATGACAGGCCGGTTCCAGTCGCAACCTGGTGAAAGACATGAAGGAGTTAAGAAGGTCTTTACAAATAGTTTGGAAGAAATAACACACAAACGTTACCTTATTAACATTAGCAGGAATGACGACGCTGGGAGATACTAAGCTGCGGTTAAGTTCATCAGCCTCTGTAACACTGGGGTTTGGAGGGTGTGTGAGGACACTTTGTGCCTACATAAAGTTGAACCAAATAAATGTTAGTTTCTATTTCTATATCACATACATTATCTTTCTAGCTATATATAAATGATGGTGCTGACATGAGACGCAAAAAAATCATTTATATATAGCTAGAAAGATAATGTATGTGATAGAATAACTTTTAACCATGTAATGAATTTTCGGCTATCAGATGGAGATTACTCCCAACGAATAAATAATCTTTGGGTTTCGCTTTATAACAATATAACAACAGCATATGATATGCTAAAAAAACAGTAGGATATTAGGATTTATATTGCATGAATCATAACGGGATAAGAAAAAACATTACAGATGTATTTTACAGCCGATACAGCTAAACGTTAAGGTAATATAGAGTGCTGAATTACAATTCATACATAAGTGTCATGGCTAAATGACAAAAGACTGCCATAATTCAACAGATTCCATACTGACACGGAGCAACGACTTCATACGGATGAAGCCCTGAGACTTACATAATTAGGCAACATCCATTCCGGCCAGACACCAAATCGAGCATGACCTTGTTCTGTTCAACTTGCTTCCCTAAACCACCAACGTCGGATCTCAACTCGGCGATCTCTTCTTTCATATCACTGACCATCAACTTTAGATCCTCGACTTCTTCAACGACCCTTCGTCCGTCCATGTAAAGAGATGATATTTATCCTGTCCCCGAATCAAAAAGTATGAAAGCCACATTTGTAATTGAAAATGCAATTATTCATAGCACTTAAGTGGAGAGAAATGAGTATAACTGTATCTCCTCAGATCCATTGGGGCAACAGTAGAATAGCCTCCCTGGGTTTTTTGCAGTATTGGAAGTCCTTATGACAGCCTCTTCCCCACATCGACAATATCTAGGGATCCCCCTAGCCCTTCAAGATCTGCGGAAACGGCTGCCAGCGGTAGCTGCGATACATATTTAAAGTATTGGCACTTACGGCACAATTAAGACGTAAGAAGCAGTGGAGACCGATTACCTGTAATAGACGATGCACTGCCCTTCAATATGTGCGACATAGCAACTCTGGGTGGAGGGAGCTTGACGGCGTCTAGGGTAAATGATAAGGGATTCGAGGAAGAGGAGTGGAGTTAGATGAAGAAAAAACAAACGTCGACGTTTTGTTTATGTACATTACAGCTATAGGCTTTTCTGAGAATATTGAAATGGGCCTAAATATTTTAAAAATTGTCTCTGTTTTGTGGAAACATGCTAAAATATTTGTCTTCGTGTCTAATAAATCTGATAACTAGCTAAATGAAGTTCTTTATACAACTTACCAACATATTAACCAACTAACAATAGAAGACATTAGTTGGAGGTGGGTTTCTAATATAAACATTACTTGGCACATATGTGGATTGTCTGAAAACGGGTTATGTTCATTACATTCATCATAGTTACTACATACGAGTAGCGTGACAACAGAGATAGGATATGCGTACACATGAGATACACATACAAAACATAGTGACTGGATAAAAGTAACTAGACAAACAGAAAAGACAAATAGAAAGACAAAGATAGGCAATGGTCAGAGAACTTCAACATTTTCCTCGTAGATCATGACAGCAGCTCGTTCGGCCTCCGTCGCTACCACTTCGGGAGTGATACATTGGCACACATCAATACCCCCTACAGCGTGGGCTTGGATTAGCAGAATACTTGTGATGCCAGATTCGACCATATTGTTGTTTTGGGGCACACCTCGTGATCTATCAACCGTTAGGGGCTTCATCTCCTTCGCAGAAAGTTGTTTTCCAGCTTGTCTGAGAATGTAGGGAAACATTTGTGTGATGGGCCTCAGGTCTTTGGCGATCGATGCGTCCGTCTTGATCCCGGTGTTACAGTCGAGCAATATAACCTGAGATAGGGAACAGTCGACGTATACGCCCACCCAGTGCTGTTTATCAAAATTGAACGGGAAATAGAACCGGGTTGCTTCCGAGATTGGACACTCCCGAGCGACTAAAGAGCACAACGCAGCTGGGAATCGAACATTATCTTTCTTTTGAGACTTAGAGAACTTGGCAAAAGACTTAGCAAGTTGGGAGACAAACTTAGCGTCTAAGAAAACAGAGTTCTTGTCCTGCAAGTGTTCTGGATTTGCATGAAAAACAGAACGGGTGTGACTAATAAGCACATCCAGAACCTGTTGGAAAAAAATATGAGAATAGTTATAAAGTGAAAACACCTCAATGCTTTCATTGAACAAGCGTAGCATGGAGAGCAACAAAATACCTTAGCGGGCAAATGAGATGTCCTTTCAACAATTGCCAACAGCTTATTACTTTCGAGGCTGAGGCTACCAACATCGATTACACTGACAATGCACATAAAAGATGATGATAAGAAATATATTAGCAGTCATGTGGACACGTGTGTATGGAAAATGTAAAAGTTAGCATGTAAAAATGTAAGACTTACAATGGTGACGCCAGTTTTTCTGATAACATTGCCAATTTAGCGGCGTAATCTATGCCTGTAATGCAAATGCCATTAACATAAGATTCCCATGAGCGAGTGAGAATCCTCTTGTCACACTGGTAATCTCCTACAAGATTCCTCGGGAGTACTCTGGGCCGTTTGATCTTCCTGTTGCCGATGGGGGCATGGTTATCAATGTCCTGCAATGGCTCTTCCTCCATCCCTGGATCGACTGCAGGATCCGCATCATCAACATCTGGTTCGTTGAGTTGTGTAAGCCCAATTGAGAAAGAGGGATCCGGAAATGACAGGCCGGTTCCAGTCGCAACCTGGTGAAAGACATGAAGGAGTTAAGAAGGTCTTTACAAATAGTTTGGAAGAAATAACACACAAACGTTACCTTATTAACATTAGCAGGAATGACGACGCTGGGAGATACTAAGCTGCGGTTAAGTTCATCAGCCTCTGTAACAGTGGGGTTTGGAGGGTGTGTGAGGACACTTTGTGCCTACATAAAGTTGAACCAAATAAATGTTAGTTTCTATTTCGCTTCGCAGGCTGATAAGATTTCAACCTGCCAAATATATATGTTTGGATATCTATTTATTTTTTTATACATATACTGAGGCAATTAGCGTGCGCTATAAAAAAAATTTCCAATTTTATTTTAAGTTAACGGGTCAGATGGCGATGTTAGCAAGCTAGCGAATTAAAAGAACCTGCTAAGTCCACGATACTAACAGAGTGTAAAAGGTAAAAAAGGGTACCGGGGCTTCTCTAGCAACAGCACTGCCTCCCTGAGCTTCATCACCTGTCCTGACATCTTCGCAAATGTGGTCTTCTTGATCCTCGCATAATTCAGCAGGAATGTCCTGCCACAAATCGAAAAGCCATTAAGTACAGACAAATCCAATGTTTCAGAAAGCTACTTAGCAAAATAAGATTAATCTTGTGATTGCTAATGAAATAATTTTCGTGATACTGTAATCTAGGTAGTGCTAATCAATTTAATAATATGTCATCAATAGCTAGACCGAAGCTTGAAGAAAACATTTACCGCGTTTCTAACGCTTTCCTCCGGGCTTGCCTCGCCCTCATTTTCCTCTTCTTCCGTGATAGGGTCGCCAATCTTTCCATCAACATGTACACCTCCAGCACACCCGATATCTTCTGACGATGGCTGACACATTGAACAGAATAAAACATAGTCAAAAAGGGTCTAAAGAAGTAAAGAATTGATGGCAAGGATGTTGATCTATGTCCTTACATTCCCAGCCTGGGTTGATTGGTGGTTAGCAAAACGCATAGCGTTCTCTATTATTCCAGCCGCATCAAAAGAAGTGCCGCCTCCAGCGTGGATGTTCGCTGTGCTGGTGTTAACATGATCAGTATGAACGGCTTCACCAATAATGGGGCGTCTGGAAAGGGTGCTAATCTTCTCCTCGATCTCTTTCTGGAAGTTTTGAAACATGTCTTGCATATTTTTCTGGAATAGGTTTTGTGAATTACCCATTGACACAGCAATGTCTTTTATGTGTTGAGCCATCTTGCTTAGATCTTCTGAGACGCTATTTTTCACAATCTTTGCTACGTGCTCAGCATCAAAGCCACCTGGCGGAGTTTGATTCTGGTTGGGTCTCGAGGTTTTGCGATTTAAGTTATCTTTTTTGCCTTCTTGACGCATACGGTTAACGTCGGCTACGGTCACCCCACCCTTGAAATGAGAGTTGGCAAATGGAAAACAGGCTTCGACAGCAGAGACAAGATTGTCGACTTTTTCATCTACTTCATCGTCTGATACTGAAATTTCAGACTCGAGATTGGGAATTTCAACACCCGGTGATATAATGGAGATAACATGCGCCTGCAAACAAGAAAGCGTAGGTTAAAAAAAATTGTTAGCTCTGTTAATGAAGGAAGTAACATGTATCTTCATCTGTATATACTACCTTGCATGCTGAATCAATGTCAGGAACATGGCTCGTGTTGATACTATTCATCCCTTCATCATCATCGACACAGATTTCTTCATCATCTGCAGAATCTGCTTCTGAACCAGAGGAACCACCATCTCTTACAACACCCATAAGTGAAGGAACGACTTCAATGAGCACGAGCTGAACGGCCAAAACAAAGCCTTTAAACGCAATTGTGTTCTGCGATAAAGTAACCTCATTTCTTTCTTTAATGCTGCCAATTAGCATATCAAAAGATGCGCGGCCCCAAGGATATGCCAAGAACTGATCGAGATCTTTTATCTTCTCAGTGAATGCATGTGAAATGCGGGGGTTGTGAGACATCGGAAGGATTACAGCCGCAAGCAGAGCGAGGAGAGCGTACTTGATCCTAATCACTAAATCGGTCACCGTCTTCTTTTTAAGCATCGTAACGACATGGGAAGCAGGGACTTCAGTCATGGTGCCGAATAAATCTAGCCAATACGGCTTCTCCGTAAGGAACTTCTTGCTCCTCTTCTTGCAATGGGGAGGGTAGTTGCGGTAATTGAGACCGGTGACTAACGCAAACTCCCGAATAGATAATCTAATCGGTTTCCCAGCGAAGAGAAACCAAACTTCCCGCTTCTTTAAAACTTTCAATTGACGTGAGAAAAGAAAACGCCCGAACCTACCAGAAAATGAAGGTTTCTCGGCTATTTCTATTAGTTTACCAAACGATGAATCTCTGATGAAACGGATCTCATCTTCTTCAAGAGCGTTGAAGATTTTGGAGATGACAGAAGGTTTATGATAAGGTGTGACTCTAATACCAACTGGTTCCTCTCCAATCGCAAACATTCTCTCAGGAAAATTTGGATGCTCCGCATGGCTAGGGTTTGTATCCATTTTGGAAATATGAATTGAGGGTGAGAAGATGAATAGAATGGCAAGAACAGTAACATATAAATAGTGACGAAGAGGTGCCTATCTATTATCTCGAACATAATGATTTGTGGGATATTATTATTAAAACATATATAATAACTCAACTTGGTCTGACACAAATATTTTGCGTGTGTAGATGGAATATCTATGTTTAATAAATCGTGAAATGTAGAGAAAACAGTTTTGTCGTTAAAACTGGTTTCTAAAGGATAGGAGTACAACAGTCTTTTTAACAGAGGAACTTTTGAATAACGACAAAAGCATGGTATAGACTTAGGTGCTGACTGGTTTTCCCGCTACCACCCGCAAACGCAGCTTTTGCGGTTCATAGCGGTTGTTGGCGTTTCAAAACAATCACAGAAAACGCTACAAATCGCTTCAAACCGCTCCGAACCTCTTAAAATCAAAAGCTGGTTCCAGCTAGCGTTTGCGGTTGTAGGCGGTTGCGGGAGGGTAAATTTTTTTTCTTTAAAAACAGAATAAATAAAAATAATACTAAAATATCCAATAAAAATTTTCAATTGAAATAATAGAAATTGTAAAATGTATTCATATTATATTTCAATTTATATTATAAAAATTCAAAACTAATATATTTTCTATAAATTTTTAAAATTGAATAATATGATTTTATAAATATAAATTTTATATTTATCATATTATTATGGTTTTTAATATTTTTATAATTACATAAAATGTAAATATTGTTAAATTATTATTTAACAGATGTTGTGTTTGGTAATTTACCAGTCATAAGAGTCCCGCAAACGCAACATTTTGTAACAGCTGTACCAGTCGTACAAATCTCTAGAAAACGCTTAAAACCGCAACCACCCGCATCCACAAACTCCCGCAACCGCAACCGCAACCGCAACCGCTGCGGTTACACCAGTCAGGCTCTTAATTTCGAGGTTTTTCTTGTGTGTACGATGCAAATTCTCTAAAATTAATAATAATAAAAATTATCCAAAATTTAAAATATCTATACTATTAAAACAGGGTTTTGAAGTTATTTACAAGGGAATGCCACTTCCTTATTTTAATTTCTCATCTATAATTCAATTTGATTTTAGAAAAAAGTCATGCTTTAAAGTTGGATATCGTAAAAATTCTTACCAAAAATATAGGAACTTCCATAACTTCCTTATATATTTATTATTAGTTTCAAATAACTTTGGCAACTATAATTTTCGTTGTTTACAAATCACTGAATTTTATAATGTTAAAACAGAGGAAAGTTATTAAGACTGTGAAACATATTCCGATTACATTGCGTAGTTCTTTTTCATTTTTTTTGTTTGGAATTGAATCATCACGTATTAGTGTATACAAGCATTTCAAATAACAGAGAAACCCATTATTAATAGATATCAATATATGCAGGCCGCCCAATTTAGTTTTAAGCTTGATGATAATACAAATTGTAATGCTATATTAAATTAATATGTTTCAATAAAAATTAAATTTGACTATAAACAGAAATCACAATATAAATAGTTGTATCTTCTTAGACAAACAAAATTCCAATTTATATAATAAGTATTCATACTTTTGTACTGGGAAAATATATGCGATAATAAATTTACAGTAAATCATTATTTTTTTCGACTAAATTTAATTATATTAAATACTAATTATAAATACTATTAAAACAAAAATTTCATTATATTTTATTATATATACTTTAAAAAAAATTATATATATAAAATATATACATATATAAGATTTTGAATTTTGAGTAAATAAGTGTTTGAATAAAAAATAATCTTTTGATTTAAAGCACATATCAAATCTAATAATAAATAGTATTAATAGATATATAATAAAAATATATAACAAAACAAAAATTAAGAAATATTAAAACGTCTAAAATGAAATTAAATTAAAATTTTAAAATAAACCAAAAAAAAACATCGAAAAATTCTAATAACATGTGAACAATAAAAATAAACTAAATAGATAAATAAAAAATTATATTTATTTCAAACTTGAATAAATAAATTGTAAGAAACATATACGAATCATTAATGTTCAAATCTATTTCTATTTTAGTATGCATCCTCTCAGATATTGATCAATTACGCTTACAACAAAATGATAATTAGTTTGACTAAAAATTTCTAAGGTTAGCTTTTGTAAAACTGGAGCACCACGTTCATAATATATCTACCATTCATCTAAACATTCATGAATCCGGATACTTTAAGTCGAATTATATAACATAATGGATCGCCCATAGGTTCAACTGTTAGCCAAGTCTCAGGTTTTTAGCGGCTTTTTGCGGGTTTTATAGAATTTTTAAATAACGAGTATAACCGGATTACATAATGAGTCATCGATTTTATCGGTTTAACCGCAGATCCAAGTCGGATTACAGAACACTAAATATAACACTTTATGTATAACATTTAAATATAGATACACAATCAAAATTACAAATATATATCATTTGAAAACATTTCCGCGCTTTGTAAGCGCGGGTCGAAATCTAGTATATTTTAAAATAAAAAAAATAATTCTTATATATTTTTTGTTATTATCCGAAAAATATATTTTAATAAGAATGTTAAAATTCAAAAATAGAAATCACATAACTAAATATTAATCAAGTAAAATTATTTTTTGTATAATTAAAAAGAGAATACAGAGTAATTTTAAAAATTTATTTATTAACAATGAATATAATGTACAAATAAATTTAAGAAAGATATAATACTTAAAAATTTCCAATGAAAACATTGATAAGAATTACATTTTTTTCTTAGTAATATAAATATATATATATATAAATAAGTAATTATAAAATGTTTATGTCCGCATATGCGGGCCAAACATCTATTACAAATATGACTAGAAATTATTAGATTCAAATTGAAAATAAAACATTTATTTATTTATAATAATTTTAAATGATTTTATGTTAAAAGTGTGAAAATATACATAAATTAAGTTTATATTAATTAACAAAATTTATTTGAATATATACGATATATTTCTAATAAATCCTCAATGCATAAAAATAGTATTTTTTTTCTTTACATCGCATAAAAATAGTTTATAATATTAGTTTTAATATTTGTATATTTTTATTCTCTATTTCACTATTATATAAAACAAAAATAATGTTTTTTATATTTTTGTTTATTAGTGACATTGTATCTTTTAAAACGGAAACGTGATTCCAAAACGGAATCGTAAGATTCCAGTTCCGAAGGAGGAAGCCGACGTATGACGAAACTTCCATGCAACCTAGCAAAAGATATTTTCCCCCTTTGTGGTAAATGTTAACTATATTTTTGTGTTTAAATGGTTTTTTAGGATTTGTAATCTTTCAAGGGAAAATTGTCAAAAATATCACATTCGTTCTACCATTTTTCATGTTTACACTAATCATTTTTACCATTATTTTTAATGAAGTGTGGGCAAAAAATAAAAAATTCTAGGGTTAACTAATTAAACTTAAAACCTCAACTATAAACCCAACACCATCAACTTTAAACCCTGAAACATCAACTTTAAACCCTAAACCATAAAATTTCAAATCTAAACTCTAAACCCTAAAACATCAACTCCCTCAAATATAAACCTAAACCCTATATTTTTCAAAATTTGAAACCTAAACCCTACATTCAAACTCTAGATTTTAGGGTTTAGAGTTGAGATGTGGGTTTAGGATTTAGGATCTAAAGTTTTAAGTTTATAGTTGAAGGTTTAAAGTTTAGAGTTGATTTTTAGGGTTTAGGGTTTAGAATTGATTTTTGGGGTTTAGGATTTAGAGTTGATGGTTTAGGGTTTAGAGTTGAGTTTTAGGGTTTAGGGTTTGTGTTTCAAAATAGTATAATACGAAAAATAAAAAAAATTATTTTTTATTCTTTAAAATTTTTTATTATTTAAATATTTATTATATATATAGATAACAAGGATATAAGATTATTTTACCTTTTAATGAAGATGATATTTTTGAAAATGTTGTGGTAAACATAAATAATGGTATCACCAAAGTGTTAATATTGAAAATTTCCCTTCTATTATCTATACTATTAAAAATAATAAATTGTTATGAATAATTGTATGAATATCTGCTCAAAAGTCCATATTCTAGACGGTTTTAAACTCTAGATTGGTGTACCTATATATATGTACCACTTTTCTATCGAATAACAATAACAACATATTCCTCTTTCTCTCAAATTCACAACATATTATCAGCACGAAACCTAGCCACCAAGCAAAACAAACCCCAGCCGATGAGTGAAATTAAAAACCCTAATCCACATAGAGTCGAGAGTCGTACATTGATCCTTACGAACAATCTCTTCACAATGGCCATTCCAACTGTGAAATTTATATATCAGCTAAATCGGTAAAATTATTTTATTAACATTAATAATTAACTATAAAATATGACTAAACTTAAAATTATGGAAAGAATTACAAATTAGCAAATTCGCTCATAAATAATAATGTAGACAAATATTTTATTTTCGAAAAAATATTCCAAAATTCTTTTGAAAATGTTTTTGATATTTATTTTTTTTTTAAAAAATTCAAAATTTTCAAGTATTTTTGTTTCATTCCAAAAATATTGTTTAAATTTATCTACTAAATTTTAATTTCGAAACTTTAATCTCCCAACCTTTATCCCCTCTAAAACTCAAATGGTCCATCTTAAATTAAACATACTTGATCATTTTAACTTTTAGAGATTATTTTGGTGATAATAATTTTTGGGAGAATTACCAATTGTGACTCAAAACTTGGAATCAAACCAAAAGAGTACCCCAACTTGGGTCA
Organism: Raphanus sativus; assembly: GCF_000801105.2. NCBI lineage: Eukaryota > Viridiplantae > Streptophyta > Magnoliopsida > Brassicales > Brassicaceae > Raphanus > Raphanus sativus. The sequence goes on along the minus strand of NC_079512.1, from coordinate 12,289,951 downwards.
AAGGCAAAAGTAACCTAAAAGGCTATTGAAATTACAACTATCTCCTTGTGAACAAACAAAAAAACGGATTTTTTTTATGTTTCTACCCTCGCAAGTCGTCTGTAAACAGACGACTTGAAAATAAGTCGTCCAGACGACTTTAATTTAAGTCGTCTGGACAGTTATTCTTAAACATAATTTAAAAATTTTGTAAAAAATATTTTGATAAGTGAAAAATTGGAATTATGTAATTAACATATGTCTTAAGAGATATAAATTAATATATAACAAATTTCAATTGTTTTCAGCCCAGATGAGTGAAAGTAGTGAGTCATGATATTCTTTAGTTTATGTTTCATCAACATATGTTGTAGTATTGTATGTGTTCTTAGGGTTAGATTTTGGAAAGCATTAAAACCGTTTTTGAAAATTTTTAAAATTACCTAGGCGTGTTCATTTCTGTGTATAGTAAACACTATTGAAGTATAATTTGATTTTATAACGTGGTTAGTAAGTTAATTTAGTCATTTTAGTTTAGGGGTTCATTTTAGGGTATTGGACGACTTAATATTTAGTCTTCTGTTCCCAGACGACTAAATATTAGGTCGTCTGATGTACATTATCAGCCAGAATAAGTCGTCTAAACCGGACCAAACCTTAAAGTTTACCAATGTACTTTTAAAGCTAACCGGATTATTTACCCAATATATAAGGTGATTTTTTTTTTCATTTCCGCGAACAGAAACCCTAACAGTTCTCTCTCACCGGCGATATCAAAGGCGATTCGAATTCCCACTATTTCCGAACAACCATCGTTCTCAACGTCGGCTATCTATCTCACTTCATTCTCACCGTTGTCGCCGCAGCTTCTTCTAACCCTAGCGCCGCCGATTCCTCTAAACCCTAGCGCCCCCGCTTCCACTATTTCCGAACAAACCGTCGCCCTCGCCACCGTGCTCACCAACGTTCTCACCGCCGCTTACTCTAAACACTAGCTAGCACCGCCGCTTCTTCTAAACCCTAGCGCCGCCGCTTCTTCTAAACCCTAGCGCCGCCGCTTCTTCTCTGTAAACCGTAGCGCCGTTTCTCTGTAAACCCTAACGCCGGTAAGTCATCAAACTCGTGAAAAGATGAACATAAAACGTTGTCTCTTTCAATTTACTCATTCTCACCGTTTCACGTTTATTTTTTCAGATCTATAACCACAATGACGAGTACTCGAACTCCTTCTGCGACTAATCAGGTCCGCTTGAAATTTTTCTACTGGAAGACTTGTAAGTAAGTCGTCTGGAAAGTCTTCAACCTGGACGACTTAGTACGTCCATTTGGAAGACTTTCCAGACGACTTAAATATAAGTCGTCAACTAAGTCGTCCAGTTGGACGACTTTCTAGACGACTTATATTTAAGTCGTCTACTAAGTCGTCTGGAGTAACAATTAAGGCGTGATTGATTTAGCTTGTGTTCTGACTTCTATTGTTGTCTTTGATTATTTTGCAGACAAAAAGGATGGATATTCCAGAACTCCCCCGTAGGTTATACACATTAGGGGAAGAGCCAGAACCCCACAATAGCATTTCGTATCATACGGATAACACGAAGTTGCATACTGCTCTTAGGGAAGCTCTCACTGATGCTGAATTTGAAGAGCTCAAGGAGTCGAGATTGGGAGTTTTCATCAAGTTCAAGGAGCAGGGATTTGGTTGGGCTTCAAGGCTGGTTCACTACTTGCTCGGTTTAAAGCTGGACATTAAGAAGAAGTACGAGATGTGGTGTCTCGTTGGTCCAGAACCCGCGAGGTTTTCACTGTTAGAGTTTGAAAACATCACTGGTCTAAACTGCGAGTACATCGAGGACCTTGAGACACCAGAATGTGAAGTTACCCCACAGATGGTTTCTTTCTGGGAGATGATGGGAGTTCATCGGGAAGCTGGGCCAACTACTGATCAGATAATAGCAGCACTGAAGAGATGCGGGGATTGGTCCAGGGAAGATCGCAAGCGACTCGCGTACCTTTCCATCTTCACTGGATTCATTGAAGGGAGAAAGTTCTCAAGCGCTACACGAGCTACTCTGGCAAGGCTAGTGATGGATTTAGAAAGGTTTGAGAATTATCCATGGGGGAGAGTCGCGTTTAAGGTGCTGATGGACTCTTTGTGGAACAAAGATATTACTGGCTGTTACACCGTGGATGGGTTTATACAAGTTCTTCAGGTCTGGGCGTACACAGCTATTCCGGGATTGGGTGCTAGTATTGGTCTACCCAGAGCAAACAATCTATTTGTATATTTGAACTATTTGTTTACACAAATCTATTTGTATGTTTGTGGGCATGTATGATTTATTTGATTTTTTAACTTGTATAGTTTTTCTAACTTGTATAGATTTTCTAACTTACAAATAAGTCGTCTGGAAGGTTTTCCAGCTGGACGACTTACAAATAAGTCGTCTGGAAGGTTTTCCAGCTGGACGACTTACAAATAAGTCGTCTGGAAGGTTTTCCAGCTGGACGACTTACAAATAAGTCGTCTGGAAGGTTTGGACGACTTACAAATAAGGTAGTCTAAAAATAAAATACACTGGACGACTTCGTAAAAGGTCGTCTAAAAAAATACACTTGAAGGGATAGTAGAAGGTAGTCTAAACACTGGACGACTTAAATACACTGGACGACTTCGTAAAAGGTCGTCTAAAAAAATACACTTGAAAGGGATAGTAGAAGGTAGTCTAATACACTGGACGACTTCGTAGAAGGTAGACGAAACACTGGACGACTTAGAAATTAGTCGTCTGGACGGGTAATCAAGACTGGACGACTTAAATTTAGGTCGTCTGGACAACTAGTCAACTGGTTGTGTACATTGTGGTTTCGTATGGCCAGTTTCCTTGCAGTTTGAGCATCTCCGTGCCCTGTGTTTCTTCCTGGGTTTGTGTCCTCTCATCCTAGATAGCTCCAACCAAGATTGCCATCTTGATTTCTTCTGTCTCCCCGGACCACGCTTTACGTTTGGAGGAAAGCATTCTCGTTCCTCAATATGTTGTGACACGATAGGATATATATTCTCTGAGTATCCTGCATACAGATGATTCTTTGAGTAAAGTGGACATACAAGTGTGTCGATATGCACACCAGCATGTGTTCCAGCTGCTATAGCATGAGAGCAAGGTATTTTCTCCACTCCATATACACCACAATCACACTTTACATGTTCCAAATCAACCACACAGTCCATTTTTGCCACCTTTGACAAAGAAACGCCATCCATCAATTGGTTCGACCGTCATCGTATCCGCTATCTCTGATCGAACAGCAAGCAAGTATTCAACACCCCGGCTATGTACAGTTGGGAGACTCAAAGCATCTTGTCTCCTTTTCCAATACCATTTTCCTAACTTCTGTCTTATGAACTCCAGCAGGAACGGAATCGGAAATCCTCTTGCTCGCTTCAGTGCGGAATTAATAGATTCAGCGATGTTGCTTGTTTTTATGTTGAACCTGTTCCCCTTACAATAAACCCTTGACCATAGCTTGGCGTCGGCCTTCTCCAAATACGTTGCAAGTTCCGGGTTTGCACTCCGTATCTCAGCCATGTACCGGTTAAAATCGTAAACCGTGTGCGCATAAGCAGCCCCTTTCACCAAGTACATGAGATGTTTCCCTTTAAACTTTTTGACAATGTTATCTTGAAGGTGATAATAACATATTCCTCGGGTTGCCAAGGAAACACCTTCTCACACGCACTTTTAATGGCCGCGTGCCGGTCAGAGACTATCACCAGAGGCTTGTCATGAGATATACAACTAGCCAATTTTGTGAAAAACCATTCCCAAGAAGGTTCATCTTCAGCATCCACGATCCCAAAAGCCAATGGGAATATCTGAAAATTGCCATCTTGTGCGGCTGCAACTAACATAACACCTCCATACTTTCCACTTAGGTGAGTTCCATCCACCACAATGACCCTTCTCTGATACTTAAAACCTTTGATAGAAGCTCCAAAGAGAGAAATAAATACTTAAATCTTTTCTTAGAATCAAGTTCTATAGCCGTGATAGAATCAGGATTTGCAATGGAGATTTGCTCGAGATATGAAGGCAGACGCGAATACCCTTCTTCTGCTGATCCTCTCACCAATTTCTGTGCATATAACAGTGCTCTGTATGAAGTGGTGTAATCAAGCGTCATGCCAAACATGTTCTTCATTGCATCAGTGATATGCTGTGGAGTTATCCCATCAATGATCCCAACACGATCAATGAAAAGACTACCAACATACTTTGGAGTACAGTGTCTCCGCTGAGCGATTCGGTCTCCAATTGAGCATAAATGTTTTTCCACATACTTTGTTACCCAAAACGTGTTTGGCCCATGTCTCACACTCGCTCTGATCTTCCATCCACAACCGCTAACCCGACATATTGCCACAAGGAGAGTTTTTGTTGATTTGTATATTCTGAAAGAAAACCTACCCCTCACTGCTGTCAACCGCAGCTCTGAAAGCAGTGCATCCTTGCTAACAAAACTCTGGTTGACATAGATGCTGGTACAATCCGATTTTCCTCCTTCAATAGCATTTGTCTTAGCATATGTCTTTTCAATTTCTTCAAAACAAATATTATCATCATCTTCCTCGTCCTCATCTAGAACCTTTCCATAAAGACTGTAATCCCCACCATTCTGATCCGTTTCACCAACAATAGTGTTATCAGCATCCTCCTCCCCATTTTCCTCCTCCCCATTTTCCTCTCCCCATCTTGATTTTCATCTTCAACAGACTCATTATCACCAACATCTTCAAACATTCATCAGCCTCATCATTATCACCAACATCTTCTTCCCATTCACCAGCTTCATCATTATCACCAACATCTTCTTCCCATTCACCAGCTTCTTCTCTTTTCTCTGAAACCGTTTCCACCTTGCTGCGGCTTGATACACAAAGACATACTCTATGCGTTTTGAGTATCTCGAGCAAGTTTCGAACTTGTCTATCACTTGTAACATGAATGGGAGGACTGCCTGGAGTCATCATCATTTCTGCTGGTAATGAGTAGCTAATCTCCACAGTCACTGATCTCATGTCCAGGTTATAATCTTCTTGAGCCATTGCAACAAGTTCAGCATGTGTTGAATCTTCATTCAATAAAAACAATCTTGCTCCTTTGAGATCATCAACCACAAAATCCCAACGGAAATCTCTCAACAACCATTCTCCATACACTGCATGTAACTTAAAAATCATCTGCAAATATTCAAAATAAAACACATTAGTAAACATAGAGAAAATGAAGAAGTTCAATAAACATTATCGCAGACGACTTAGATTTAAGTCGTCCAGAAGACTTAAAGGTAAGTCGTCTAAAGAGGTCACTTTTGCAATTGAAAATTAAAAGGGACGACTTAATTCTAAGTCGTCCGGCTTTGTTTGTTTAAAAAAAAAATTTCAGACGACTTATATATAAGTCGTCTACGAAAAACGGGCTAGTTTTGCATTTGACCGAATCGTGTCAGATCTTTGACTATTTCTGGACGACTTATAATTCAGTCGTCTCTGGAAAGTAAATTTCAATATTTTATTCAAACTAGACGACTTACACATAAGTCGTCCTAGTTAGTTTTGTAATTTGAAAAATAAAACTTGAAATTTAACTTTCTCCAGATGCTTAACTAAAAGTCGTCCAGCTAGACGACTTAATTTAAGGTCGTCCGGGATAAGCAAGGTTTGGACGACTTAATTGGGAAATTCTGGACGACTTTGCTTTCCCCGGACGACTTTAAATTAAGTCTTCTGACGGGACGACTTTATATTATGTCGTCTGGTAAAAGTTAAATTATGAAGTTTTATTTTCAACTACAAAACTAACCTAAGACGACTTACACGTAAGTCGTCTAGTTTAATAAAATATTGAAATTTTAACTTTCCGAGAGACGACTGAATTATAAGTCGTCCAGAAATAGTCAAAGATCTGACACGATTCGGTCAAATGCAAAAACTAGCCTGTTTCTCGTAGACGACTTATATATAAGTCGTCTGGACTGTTTTTTTTCAACAAAACAAAGCTGGACGACTTAGTTAAGTCGTCCGTTTGACCAGAAGACTCATCAGTAAGTCTTCTACATACAGATGACTTACTTGTAAGTCTTCTACGCGAACAGATTTTGGAAAAAATTCAAATTCGTACCTTAAACTAGGTGAGATGACTTCGTTTGCACACATGGTCTTCTCCAACCACCCAGAACCTCAAACGAAAGCAACCGTAAGTCAAAACGAAAGAAATATGGCTCTGTCAACCATCGACCATATTTTGAATCAAAAGCTTCAGTTTTTTGGATGAATATGGAGAGAAAGTGAAAGAAATGTTGTTTTTAGTTCATAACAATTGAAACAGAGAGAGTGTAAAGAGATTTACGTGCATTAAAGGGCATTAAAAGCTCCAAACAGTTCGTACAAGGTTGTTCCACTATTCATGGCAGTGGCAATATTGTAAATACTTGAAAAAATGAGGTTGAGACAGTAAAGAAGCCATTTTCGAAAAACAAAAAAAAAAGGTTAATGCATTTTCGTAGATAAAATGCAGATGTGGGGTTAAAAACTCAAAAAAAAAATGAGTCAAAAGAAAATGTTAGTTTTCTGTTT
>NC_079512.1:12245592-12283235 GCF_000801105.2 Raphanus sativus | reverse complement strand
AGTTGGTTGATACACTAAAAATGAATCCTTGCTACTGCCAAGTTAACAGTTGCAATTGTAGTACTTGAGATTCAAATCCAGAGGACCAGTCTACACTCTAGTTCTATAAGTTTCAGAATCAAGCTAAGAAGAAGATATGATTTGGTTGAAATAGGCGATAGTAAACAAGCAAAATAAACACGAGATTGATTCAATTAAACAAGAGCTAGCCTAGGGTATTTCATTGGGTGTTGAATTGGAGCCAAACAATTATTCAAGCGCGATGAAGTGCTTTCTAGAACTCGGATCACTAAGCTGGAACACTCCACTGTCGTGGCAGTGATCGCTTTGCAGATCGATCTCACCACCTAACTGTCGTTGGGATGAGGATCGATTGCAAGCTTTAGAGAACAGGTCCGATCAGTTCACTTACCACCCTAATATCTACTTTCGCTGATTAGGGATACTAAGCTCATTCAATACATGTCAAGTTATCATCCTAAGCGGTTAACTAGGTGATGAACTAGTGATCTAACATCAAGTGATCAGTTTAATGAAAGCAGTAAGAACAGTATGAATGAAGAACAGTTATGGATCGCTTATCTATGTTTAGCTCATGTCTCAACACCCTAAAAACCCTAGGCGAGCAAGGTCACTACTCGATCATGATGCACATAGACAAAGACATAAATCCTGAATAAAATTGCATAAGAACAGAGTATGAAACAATAGGGTTCAGATGATCTTCTCTATGAGAGGATGGATTCTTCTCCCTTACAAGTTGCAGATCGCAAATACTCAGTGTTCTCTTGTAAAAACTAGCGTAAAAAAAATAGAAAATAGATAGGTGGCGTTTTATATGGAGGCGCCAATCAGAAGGAAAGAGATTAGGGCAACAGGGCTTCAATCCCGAAATAGGAGTTTCCATATTTGTCTGGAACAATCACCGGATCACTCCGTCTGCTTGTTCCGCTTGAGAGAGATCAGTCTCGGGACTGTTCTCTTGAGTGTTCTCCGCAGGAATGCTCCAAAAGGACTTCTTTTCATCAGGCACCTTCTCTTCTTTCTTCTGCTAACTCCAGACCTGTAAAAGGTCAAAAAGGACTAGACTGACACGAATTAGTGACTTGAAACAAATGAAAACGTATATACAATGATGTGAAAAACACCATATATCAATTCCCCCAGACTTAGATCCTTGTTTGTCCTCGAACAAGGCAAGTACCAAGAACAGGGAGAAAGGTTTGAAAGCGTGGGAACTCGCTTATTCTCAGCAACCATACTCTTACCACAAATCTCTGAACCATACAAGCTGTAGATTAGGACCACACACACTTACTGAGAACCCCCTGATCGCTGTTCAAAGATCAGCTCCTTACTCTACATCTTAACCTGAAAAGGCAACACTTTCGAGACAAAACTCCTTATGTTCAATTAAGATCAGCGTGAGCTTCTTGTCACAGGCTCTACTCAGAGAGAACGGGCTAGGTATAGAACAGGCTAACTTTTATGGTGGAGTTCAAGAGTGTTTAGGGTTTACCAAGAGCTGGTGCAGGATATCGCACAAAATGGTCGTGAGAGGACGGCTCCATTGAGGTCCACAGTCCTTACTCATCTCTGCTGATCGGACTGCTCTCCGATAGATCGATCATAAGACTGCTCTGCGCGATTCAACTTCCCCTTCAGAACACTTCACTGAAACCACCGTTACTTTCTCAACTTCCCCAGTGGCATGCATCATAAATTCTTCCCCTTCTCGTCACCAATAAATCAAAGCAAAAAATTTTTTTTTTTTTTTTTTTTTTTTTTTTTTTTTTTTTTTTTTTGAATTACAAAATGCTGGGGTGACGAACAAGGAGGTAACAAGTGATGTACATGATGCCACTGGTGATTCATTCTGGATCTGTTCTAGCCACTTACTTCTCGTTGTTCTCCATGGTATCGGAACAGGCACCTCGGTTGTTCCCTTACGTATCGGAACAAGCACTCCGGTTGTTCTGCCTGGTTCCACTGTGTGAGCATTGATGAGTAAGAACTGCGTCGATCCTTTCCTCTCCGACCTTTTTGCACATATCTGCACATAAAGTACTAAAAAAGCAAATGCATGAGGGTGGAATTAAAGGTCAGGGTTCAAGGTGGGAACTAGCTAAAGATGAGCTAGCCACTCAGGAACAGCAAGAGGGATATAAATTGGATAAGAAGTCCTGAGTGTAGTTCTCATTCTACCCTGATCTAGTGCCCATGACAAGAAGAATTAGAGTCCAGATTAGGTTCAGATAAAGTGGAGTTAAGTCTGCCCAGTGTAACCTGATCGGTATAGAACTTCTGGAGTGTCAAATGAGATAAGTCAGGGTGTTCCAGGTCCATGTGTGGGTCTTTCATCACTGCTAAGGTCACTGAATAAGAAGGTTAAAGCACGAGGTGGTTAAAGAGCATCACAAATAAGGTCCTGATTCCCACAATAGTTTTTGACTGACTCGATCCTAAAAAGAAACTGACTCGATAAAAACATAAAATGACACAAGGACTGACTCGAAAAAGCACACAAGCGAATATAGTACATCGCTCAGACTTAGTTCACACCATCCCTGGTTGTGAAAATAAATCAGAGGAAGCTGAAACAAACCAAACAGAAGCAAATAACATGAAAAAATAAATAGTTCAGATGGATAAGACAAGGGATAGAAATAGTCCTTTCGGACTCAGTCTGAATCGCCGCTACCGGAGTGACCAGCTGTCCTCCTGTTCCTCGGCAGTCTCACTCCCCCAGTCGATGTGCCTGCTGCTGTTCCTTGCCTGGGCGCCTTGTTCTCTGCGGTGTACGCTCCTCCTGCGCTCCAATGCAGCCGCCTGTGATCGCCCTGAGTATCCTCTTCATGAGGCTGTTGTTCTTCTTCTGGGACTCAACCATCCAGCGTCTGTAGGCGTGATCATCAGTCACATCGGTGAAGTCCTCCAGGTCATACTCACCATCAGCCGGTGGAGTCACATGCTCCACATCATCCATGTCTTCATCATCGTGCTGAACCGGTGCCTTTGGATCATCGCAGAGGTGCTCTTCATCGAGTGAGAACACAATGTTCTCCAAGGATAAGAAGTCTGTGAACCCAGGCATAGGGAGCTTGCAGTACAGAGGGTTCCCTTCTTTATCCTGGAACTTGTAGGTGGTCTCGTCGCGCGCAGGATGTGGCATGCGATCAGGTAAGGAGTATCGATGTACTCCATCTCAGAGACGACCGTGTAAGAGCTGAGGTTGATGTTGAAGCGCTGGAACAATGGTGTGAGCAGACTGCCGCAACGATCCTTCTTATCATCAGTCCGAACAAGTGTGTCCTTGCGGTCAGCGAACATGGAGATGAGATGAAACCCGGGTTGGTCTTGACTTCCTGGATCGGGGTGATGTTCTCTCTGCGCATCTCGTCCTCAAGTCCCGTGTAGAGGACCTGGAGCTCTCCATTGTGATCTTGGAGGTGTACTCCTTCGCGAACAGCACATTGGACACAATCTTGGCGATGATCCGGATAGCAGGATTCCGGATCTGCGACTGATAGGCCTTGCGAGAAGTGAACTTGCCGGCTGCAATGAGATCCCAAAAGGTGTCTGCCGGTTTGAACTTCCTTTCCACTGAAACCCCCTTTGGCGTGTCTGCAATCTCGAATAGCGAGTTCAGGTCGTCGAGAGAGATGGTGCAGAACTTGCCATCAGCCATGAAGGAGAAGAAGCAGTTCTCGTACGTAGGCGCATTGGGGTTCTGGTAAGTGATCTTGCATGTCGCGAGCACTTGCCTGACCAAGTCGGGGTAGAGAACCTGAGCTTGGTAGCAGAGAGGCATGATTCCCATAGCCTGCATTGTGTCGAACACCTCAGTGTCAAGGCCTAGATCGCCTAGTGTTTGCTGGTTCACGAACCGCGTGGGCAAGATCTCTGCTAGGAGGAGCTTGTTGTATATCGCTGCCGACTCCTTGTCCCATCCCTCGACGTTGAAGTCAAGGAGCATCGGATCATTAAGGTCTATGGGCGCTCCCTCAGTCTTGTTCGGCCACGGGTACCCAGGTGGAGCACTCGCGGCTGGAGAAGACGTGCTCTTGGTGGCTCTTGCGTTCCGCATCTTTGGAGGCATCTGCAAGACAAAAACGAAATCCCAATATCAGCACAGTTCGTTGGTTGTTCTAGAAACGATGGAACAATCCAATCTTCTTTTTACTCAAGTCCATCGATTACTAGACAACCTACACAAGCCTCAATCTCAACAACAGGAAATCGCAAAGGCCAATAAGTACAAGCAACATCGGTTCTTATTCCATTCAAAATCAACCATGAATTCAATCCTAGTAGCAAATATACTATCAAGAGCTACAATCTAGGATGAAATCGCAAGCATAAGGGAAAAGAGGATTCAAGAAATCACTCCCAATTCGCGATTTGCATGCGCAAAGAGGGGGAGAGTTCTTGTCCGATTACCTTGAGTGGAGAGGTGAATCCTGCAGAACAACCCAATCTCAAGAAAATCCCAAGAGGTTAGAACCAAAATCGAAGAGAAAGAGAGAGAGATGAGTTCGCGATTTTAGGGTTCTAAGGGGGGGTTGTGCGGCGAGAGAGATGAAGTGGGGAAGTGGAATGTTTGGGCTTTAAAAAACCAATCAAAACCGCTTCCCTTCTTTTTTTTTTTTTTTTTTTTTTTTTTATTATTTTTTTTGTTCGAGAACTTACCTGGAGCAATCGGCGGAACAACCGCTGGAGTGCTCTCCTGGAGTGATCTCGAATTTTCTTGATTTTTCAACCTGCAAGTTAGTTCCTAGAAAGAAAAAGACAAAGAGAAAACAATATTTACACTCACCAGTGGGTGCCTCCCACCAAGCGCTTGTTTTCTGTCACTAGCTTGACTTCAATGAGCCGATTAGGCTTGAGGGGGATCGCTCAAGGGTATCTCTACACCTTCAGCGATTGTTGTGTCAGCAAGATATGGCTTGAGACGCTGACCATTGACAACAAATTCTCCTCCTCTTGTGTCCAGCAACACAACAGCTCCATAGGGCGAACCTCCTTAATGGTGAAAGGTCCCGACCATCTAGATTTAAGCTTTCCAGGGAACAGCTTAACCCGTGAATTGAAGAGTAAGACCTGATCGTTCGGAGCAAAGCTTCTGCTGATGATCCGCTTGTCGTGGAACGCCTTGGTCTTTTCCTTGTAGATCTTGGAACTCTCATAGGCCAGATGCCTGATCTCCTCCAGCTCGTGGATCTGAATGGTTCGCCTCTCCTTGGCAGGTTTGATGTCGAAGTTGAGTAGTTTGACAGCCCAAGCTGCCTTGTACTCTAGCTCAACAGGTAGGTGGCACGCCTTGCCATAGACCAGATGATAGGGAGTGGTCCCTAAAGGGGTCTTGTAGGCTGTTCTGTATGCCCAGAGAGCATCGTCAAGCTTAAGGGACCAATCCTTGCGGGTGGTGTTGACAGTTTTCTGGAGGATGTTCTTGATCTCTCTGTTGGAAACTTCCACTTGACCACTTGTTTGAGGATGATAGGCGGTTGCAACCTTGTGTTTCACACCATTCTTGCTCAGCAATCCTTGGAACAACTTGTTGATAAAGTGAGTTCCACCATCGCTTATAACAACTCTAGGCACTCCAAATCTTGGAAAGATGATGGAGGTGAACATCTTGGTCACAACTCGTGCATCATTGGTTGGACTAGCAATTGCTTCCACCCACTTGGAGACATAGTCCACAGCAACTAGGATGTACTCATTCTTGTGAGAGACTGGGAAAGGTCCCATGAAATCGATCCCCCAACAATCGAACACTTCAACTCCAAGATGTAGTTCTGAGGCATCTCGTTTCTCTTGCTTATACTCCCCATCCTTTGGCATGAATTGCATCGAGATATGAAGGCGTGAGCATCTCTGAACATGGTGGGCCACCAGAAACCGGCTTGGAGGATCTTGGAAACAGTCTTGAAGGTGGCAAAGTGACCAGCATAAGAGGAACCATGGCAGTGGTGAAGGATCCCTGGAATATCAGCCTCTGGAACACATCTCCTGAAGATCTCCATCCTTGCCTTGCCGATAGAGATACGGCTCATCCCAGAAGTAGTGCCTTGCCTCCCTCAGAAATTTCTTCTTCTCATTCCCAGTGAACCTCAAGGGCTCTTTCTCAGCTGCCAAGAAGTTGGCAATCTCAGCAAACCATGGAAGGGTCGGGTACTCCTTCTGGATTACTGCTACGAATGCTCCTTCTACGCGGGAGCAGTCCTTAATGGCAGGGAACGACTGCTCCATGTTGCGCAGACCAATCGCATTGACGTACTCCATCGGTTGTTCCACATCAAGAACTGTCTCATCCGACACTTTCATCCTGGAGAGATGATCTGCCACTCCGTTATCAACCCCCTTCTTGTCTCTTATCTCTAGATCGAACTCTTGGAGCAAAGAATCCATCTTAAGAGCCGTGGTTTAGCATCCTTCTTCGTGAGCAGGTACTTGAGAGCCGCGTGGTCTGTGTGCACAATCACCTTTGATCCAACAAGATAGGATCTGAACTTCTCAAAAGCGAACACGATGGCAAGGAGCTCCTTCTCTGTGGTTGCGTATCGGCATTGAGCTTCATCCAAAGTTCTGCTTGCATAGTAGATCACGTGAAGCTTCTTGTCTTTACGCTGTCCAAGGACTGCTCCCACTGCAAAATCACTTGCATCTGTCATGATCTCAAAAGGGAGATCCCAGTCTGGAGGTTGGACAACTGGTGCACTGACTAGAGCTCCCTTGATTGTGTGGAATGCGGCTAAGCAGTCACTGTCAAAGGCAAACTGAGCTTCCTTGCAGAGCAACCGAGTGAGTGGTCTCGCGATCTTAGAGAAGTCTTGGATGAACCTCCTGTAGAAACCAGCGTGTCCCAAGAAACTCCTGATTCCCTTCACTGAAGTTGGTGGTTGCAGACTCATCATGACCTCGATCTTTGCCTTGTCCACCTCAATGCCTTTCTCGGATATCTTGTGTCCCAGAACAATCCCATCTCTCACCATGAAGTGGCATTTCTCCCAGTTCAGCACCAAATGCTTCTCCTCGCATCGCTTCAGTACCCTGCACAAATTTGACAAACAGACATGAAAGGAGCTTCCCATAGACGCTGAAATCGTCCATGAAAACCTCCATTATGTCTTCGATCAGATCAGTAAAAATTGACATCATGCATCGCTGGAAGGTCGCTGGAGCATTGCACAAGCCGAATGGCATCCTCCTGTATGCATATGTTCCATAAGGGCATGTGAACGTCGTCTTCTCCTGATCATCTGGGTGGATGGGAATCTGAAAGAAACCTGAATAACCATCTAAAAAGCAATAGTAAGGGTGGTTAGCCAATCTCTCAAGCATTTGATCAATAAAAGGAAGCGGGAAGTGATCCTTACGAGTCGCAGCATTCAATTTACGAAAATCAATGCACATGCGATGACCAGTAACTGTTCTAGTGGGGATCAATTCATTCTTTTCATTGGTTACAACAGTGATCCCACCTTTCTTAGGTACTACATGCACGGGACTAACCCACTTACTGTCAGAGATCGCATAGATCACACCTGCTTCTAGAAGTTTCATTATCTCTTTCTTTACAACATCTTTTAGATTCGGGTTTTACCTCCTCTGATGTTCTACAGAAGTCATCGATTCATCTTCCAGGTGTATTCTATGCATGCACAGATCAGGTGAAATGCCAGGTATGTCAGCTAGAGAGTAACCTAAAGCCTTACGATATTTCCTCAGCTCACACAAAAGCAGAGCAGTCTCTGCATTGTTCAGGTCAGCATTCACAATGACAGGATATGTGGAGTTGGGTCCAAGAAATGCATACCTGAGTCCCTTGGGAAGGGATTTGAGCTCTACCTTTGGAGCTTTCAGCTCGCTCCATGAGTCATCGGGCTGAGCTGCCGGAACAGTCGGGTTCTGAGGCGTGGTTGTTCCAGTTGATGTGCTGGAGTCACTGTTCTCCCCTAGACTTAGATTCGCCACCATCCTCTCCATACTCCTGGCTGAATCCAGGATCTTGGCATAGGCATCAGCATCAACACTCTCCAAGCTTTGCTCGGCTTCAGCTCTGACTAAGGCGAGTTCAAGTGGATCCTCGGTGAGAATCTCCTCGATCATACCTTCATGCGGCTCTAGGGGATCACCATCTTCTTGGACAGTGAAGGTTTGTCCATCCAGCATCGGCTTCTTGAGCATCTGATCCATCTCAAACTTCATCACAATATCTCCAAGGTGGAGATCGATCTTCCCTTGTCGGACATCAATGATAGCTCCAACGGTGCAGAGGAATGGTCTGCCTAGGATCAGAGGGTTCATTGGAATCTTCCTCAACTTCCAGAACAACGAAATCGGCAGGAACAAGGGTGTTTCCGACCAGAACTTGAAGATCCTCTAGGATCCCAACTGGAGACTTGACAGATCGATCAGCAAACACTAGGGACATCTTGGTAGGCTTGAAGTCCGAGTATCCAAGGCGCTTAGCCACAGTGTATGGCATGAGGTTTATGCTCGACCCTAGATCGACCAATGAGCATGAGAAAAGTGTTCTCCCAATCTGAACCGAGAGAACAAACTTTCCCGGATCACCCATCTTCTTGATCCTTCTGTTCTGGAGCACCGCGCTGCACTCCTTAGAGACAATCATGAACTCATTGTCATCAGATATCTTCCCAGAGATCAGTCCTTTGACAAAGCTGCGCATGGATGGTATCATCTGGATCGCACTCATCAGAGGGAGCTTGACAGTTAGGTCTTCTAACATCTTCCTGCACTTCATCTCTTCCTTATCCTTGCGTGTAGCCTTAGCTGGAACAGGGTAAGGAACTTTTGGCACATACTGACGAGCAGGAGAAGGCGCTGCAGTCGGTGGAACAACCCCAGCGGGTCGCTCTGCTTCCGTCGGAACAGTCTCAGTAGGTTGTTCTGCATCATCCTCACCTGTGGGTACAGCTTTAGATGGCTGATCCGACTCCTTCTGCTTTCCTTTCTCAGCCGATGTGAATCTCCTGGGGTCTAGATCAGGCAGTTGCTTTCCACTCCTCAACCCTACTGCATTGCACTCCTTGGGGTTCTTGTCTGTTTTCCCAGGGAGAGTTCCTTGCTGTCTCTTCACGTTCTCAGCAGTCTGAGCAATCTGAATATCCATCTGTCTCATATGGCTTGAGACATTGTCATACTTCACACTCAGGTCATTGAACATATGATTCATCCTGGTGTTGATGTCGTTTGTGACCTGGTTCAGTGCTTCCCTTGGATCTGCTGTCCTTGGAGCAGCTGGCTCATCATATTGGCGAGACTCTTCATGTCATCATGCGGAGCAGTCTGAGTCGGTTGTGCAGCTTGCTGATTAACCGGCTGTTTCTGGCTGTGGAACTGAGCATTCTGAGCTGGGTTAAGGACAAAGGTTCTTCCCTGATTGCCATAAGGCCTTTGATATCCACTGTTCTGACCTTGGTTCCCTTGAGCTTTATCGTCTGGTTTAGGGGCATTGAACAGGTGGGGATTGTTCCTCACGTTAGGGTTCGGGTGATAGTTCTTGAACTGCCATCCTTGCCCATTCACATAACTCACTTCATGCTGATCCTCAGCCGACTGATCTGCCTCTGATGTGCCTTCTGCGGTAGCTTTATCCTGTGGGGATTCTTCCATGATGAAGACTTGGTTCTGGTTACTCTTAATCAGCTGGTCGACTTTGGCAGAGAGCTCATCAATCTTGCTGTTGTCGATGCTCTTCACCTTCTGAGTGCGATCAGTCTCGCGGTTATTGTCAGCTGAGCTTGAGGCCATGTTCTCAATCAACTCGAATGCACCTTGAGTGGACTGAGTCATGAAATCTCCTTTACTGGCTGAGTTCAAAGCGTTCCTGTACTCCCAGCCTACTCCATCGTAGAACACTCCCAGCAGATAGTCTTCCTCAAAACCGTGATGTGGGCATTCTCTGCGGTAGACATTGAATCGCTCCCAAGCATCACAGAACGGCTCGTCTACCAGCTGTTTGAAGGTCACGATCTTCTGTCTCAGAGCTGCTGTCTTCGATTTCGTGTAGAAGTGGCTTAAGAAAGCTTCTCGGACTTGTTCCCAAGTGGTGAGTGATCCGGTGGGTAGTGAATCAAGCCAGCGAGCAGCTTTCCCATCAAGAGAGAAAGGGAACAGAGTACACTTGATGTAATCGGGTGGTACTCCATTCGCTTTAGTGAAACCACACATCTTCTCAAAGTGCTCGATGTGGTCCATCGGTATCTCAGCAGGAAGCCCATTGAAGATCTTCCTTTGCACTAGACTTATCAAGGCTGGCTTGATCTCGAAGTCTTGCCTTGTGCACGGTGGAGGGGTTATGGCAGATCGCGTAGCGGGCAGATTACGCGGTAAGTTTCTCTGGCCGATCTGGACCACTCCCTCCTGTTGGTTCGCAGCATTCAGAGCAGCTTGCTCGGCAGCAGCTTGCTGCGCTTGGATCGTCTGCTGCATCTGCTGCATCTGCTGTTGCATGAGTGCAAACGCAGCAGTGAGATCATCTGGATGATCACCCATGTTGGTGTTCGTTGATCTCGGCTGTTGACGGTTCTGTCGTTCCAATCTCGCTAGTTCCTCGTTAGAAAGCTGATGTAATGGTCCTTGTGCGTTGCTCCGAGTATGTCTACTGGTCATGCACCTGGATCATCAGCTGAAACAAAGAAAATAACACGAGTTAGATATCTTAGACTAGATATGAAACCGAAAATTAGAGGTAAAAAATCTGGTCCCCGTCGCAACGGCGCCAAAACTTGATACACTAAAAATGAATCCTTGCTACTGCCAAGTTAACAGTTGCAATTGTAGTACTTGAGATTCAAATCCAGAGGACCAGTCTACACTCTAGTTCTATAAGTTTCAGAATCAAGCTAAGAAGAAGATATGATTTGGTTGAAATAGGCGATAGTAAACAAGCAAAATAAACACGAGATTGATTCAATTAAACAAGAGCTAGCCTAGGGTATTTCATTGGGTGTTGAATTGGAGCCAAACAATTATTCAAGCGCGATGAAGTGCTTTCTAGAACTCGGATCACTAAGCTGGAACACTCCACTGTCGTGGCAGTGATCGCTTTGCAGATCGATCTCACCACCTAACTGTCGTTGGGATGAGGATCGATTGCAAGCTTTAGAGAACAGGTCCGATCAGTTCACTTACCACCCTAATATCTACTTTCGCTGATTAGGGATACTAAGCTCATTCAATTACATGTCAAGTTATCATCCTAAGCGGTTAACTAGGTGATGAACTAGTGATCTAACATCAAGTGATCAGTTTAATGAAAGCAGTAAGAACAGTATGAATGAAGAACAGTTATGGATCGCTTATCTATGTTTAGCTCATGTCTCAACACCCTAAAAACCCTAGGCGAGCAAGGTCACTACTCGATCATGATGCACATAGACAAAGACATAAATCCTGAATAAAATTGCATAAGAACAGAGTATGAAACAATAGGGTTCAGATGATCTTCTCTATGAGAGGATTGGTTCTTCTCCCTTACAAGTTGCAGATCGCAAATACTCAGTGTTCTCTCGTAAAAACTAGCGTAAAAAAAATAGAAAATAGATAGGTGGCGTTTTATATGGAGGCGCCAATCAGAAGGAAAGAGATTAGGGCAACAGGGCTTCAATTCCCGAAATAGGAGTTTCCATATTTGTCTGGAACAATCACCGGATCACTCCGTCTGCTTGTTCCGCTTGAGAGAGATCAGTCTCGGGACTGTTCTCTTGAGTGTTCTCCGCAGGAATGCTCCAAAAGGACTTCTTTTCATCAGGCACCTTCTCTTCTTTCTTCTGCTAACTCCAGACCTGTAAAAGGTCAAAAAGGACTAGACTGACACGAATTAGTGACTTGAAACAAATGAAAACGTATGTACAGGGATCCCCCAGAATTTGAGCCTCCGAGGAGCAAGAGGTCCCGGACTGACCAAGTTGACAGACCTTCGAGGTCTTCCTCCTCCTCCTCTAGAGGGGGAACCGTTGGCTGGAACTTTGCTCACTCGAAGCCCGGATCAGTTTTAGACGATTCGTGGGGTTTGGCTACGCTGATGAGGCATATGAAGAGAACCAGGTGTTCCCTCCACTCGATCTCCAACCTCACGAATAAGGATGAATATGTTGAGATCGCCCATTGCATGGGACAGGTATGAATTTTATTTCAACTTTTTAGCTTAACTCTTTTTAGAAGATGTTCACTAAATCATTGTTTTTTGTTTTTATAGCTGGCTGGCGCTATTAACAGGGCTCAGTTCAAGTTTGAGGATGCTGTGCACAATGCTCCTAGCGCTGAATAA
This sequence comes from Raphanus sativus, assembly GCF_000801105.2. Taxonomy (NCBI): domain Eukaryota; kingdom Viridiplantae; phylum Streptophyta; class Magnoliopsida; order Brassicales; family Brassicaceae; genus Raphanus; species Raphanus sativus. Next base: position 12,270,931 of record NC_079512.1, on the reverse strand, counting down.
TTAGCTCAGGTTACTGATCTAGTCAAGGCCACTAAGACTAAGCTCAACCAGACTCGGGCTTTGATCTCGGAACTTCAAGCTGAGGTCAATAGGCTTGACTCCAAGGCTGATGTTCAGCAAGGGACGATCGAGAGCCAAGCGATTGACATCCATGTGAAAAACAGGAAGATTGGGGAGTTGGATGCTGCTCGGAAGATTGTCGAGTACCAGGTTAAAGAGCTGATTGCTTCATCCCAAAACAGCCAGAAGAACAAGGAAGCTGAGGTCAGGCTAGCCGTCCGGAGAGAAAAGAGGGAGGTAGCTGACGCTTACAACAAGGTTCTGGTTTCTGTCAAGGAGAAGTTCTCCAAGAAGAAGGATGAAGTCGATCTTCTGGTCTATGCTCAAGAGCTTCAAGCCAATACTGAGCTCCTGAAAGACATGCTGGATGGCGAGATTAAGAGTGCTGAAGACGAGTATGCTCGCTTGGTGGCTATGATGCCAGAGGCTGTTGTTGCGTACGAGAAGGCTCAGGTCTCAGACTTCTCGATCAGCAAGCTCCCTCTTCCTCAACTCTCCGAGAGCTCATGTAATTTTGAGGTTAATATGTTTAATCCGGCGTTTCCGGAGAATATGGTTCTAACTTGGGTTCGGTATCTCCTGATCTAGCCCCAGTCGAAGCGACACCGGGAGGTGTCGACCAGGAAGCTGGAGTGGAGGTCCTTGCCAAGGAAGGTGATCCTATCGAGGAGGATAAAGATGCTGAAGTTGGTCATGGAACCGAGGATGTTTAAGAGCTGATGCTCTTTATGTTTTAAGACTTTCGCCCAACGAGCTTTTATTTCTTTTGTTTTTAAGACTTATAGCCTAAGGAGGCTTTTAAACCTTTATCTGTTTGTGTTTTGAACCATCGTTAGCCTGGGGAGGCTTTTAAACCCTTGTTTAATTTTAAACTTGGTTGTTTCGAAATTAGTCTTGTGCTTTAGTCGCCAAAAATGATTGGGTTTTTCTTAGCTCGAGGTTTTTAGGAACCTGAATTATTTCGAAGTCTTATGAGACCCTTTCTGAGCTGACTTCGTGAGAAATCGAATTGTTTTATTGAATTTCGAATTTCTTCGAAGGATTTTGGGACCTTCGACTTTGTTAAGGATTTTAAGACCTTAGTTTTGTTGAGGGTTTTTAAAACCTTAGTTTTTGTTAAGGATTTTAAGACCTTAGTTTTTGTTAAGGATTTTAAGACCTTAGTTTCTGTTAAGGATTTTAAGACCTTAGTTTTTTGGTAAGGATTTTTAGGACCTTAGGTTCAGGTTCTCGGGGACCTGCGTATGTCTAAGGATTTTTAAGACCTTTGAGGTTGTTAAGGATTTTAAGACCTTAGGTTCAGGTTCCCGGGGACCTGCGTATGTTTTAAGGATTTTAAGACCTTTTGAGGTTGTTAATGATTTTAGGACTTTAGGTTTAGGATTCTGGGATCCTGAATTCGTTTGGAGTCGTTGATGAACTTAGGTCCCGACTATGGGGGACCTGAATTTTCTTGGATGGTTTTAAGGTCTCTGGTATTAATGAACAAAACTAATCATTTTATTAATAACAGATTGCAGATAATACATGATTCGAATTATTCATACAGCAACTGTTTCTGGGCTATGTGTTTTTGATCAGACATATGCCCCCTTTGGTCGTGGTGAACGGAGTGTTGAAATGGGGTTGGGGCTGCACTCATGACGGAGTTGCCTACGTACCCAGTCAAGGGATCAAGCCTAACGTAGTTCAAGAATTTTAGGTACCTAATGATAGTATCTCTTAAGATTCGTGGCGTTCCACGATCTGATCTCAGGTACCCCGGTTTGCACCTTCTGGAGCTTGTAAACGCTAGGTCGTACCACATGGATGATCCGATAGGGACCTTCCCAGTTGGTTCCTAACTTCTCAGCATCTGGTTCCTTGGTTCCTTCGAAGACTTTTCTAAGTACTTGGCACCTACAGTGAACTGTCGGAGCCTGACTTTGGAGTTGTACTGTCGTGCCATTGCTTACTGATAGTTCTGAATGCGAATCAGAGCTCGGTCCCATCTTTCTTCGATCAGATCGAGGCTGTCCGTCAGGAGCTGGTCATTAGCTACAGGATCGGACGTACAGAGTTCCCGGCGGAGGCTACCAGCAATAGTTTCAGCTGGGACGACAGCTTCCATCCCGTAAGCTAAGGAGAAAGGGGTTTCCTCTGTAGCCTTTCGTGGGGTAGTTCGATATGCCCAAAGTACTTCAGGTAACTTTTCTGACCAGAGTTCTTTCTGGATTTCGAGGCGTTTCTTGAGGTTGGCTAATACTGATTTATTAGCAGCCTCCGCCTGGCCATTTCCTTGAGGGCGTCGAGGTGTTGAGAAGGTCAGGCGGATATTCCATTTGTCGCAAAATGTTTTGAAGTCGTGGGATATGAATTGTCCTCCATTGTCAGTCACGATTTCGTATGGGACGCTGTGTCTACACATGATATCTTTCCACACAAACCGTTCGACCTCGAATCTGGTTACTTGCTGGAAAGCTTGAGCCTCTATCCATTTCGTGAAGTAGTCTGTCAGGACCAAGAGGAAGCGTAGCTTCTTCTTTCCACTTCCTGACGCTACTAGTGGTCCTACGATGTCCATGGACCACCTCATAAATGGGTAAGGGGGGATATGTTGGACAACTTCTCCGCAGGTTGGTGTATAATCGGTGCATGTCTCTGGCATTTATCACATGAGGAAGAGTAGATCTCACAGTCTGCAATAATGGTAGGCCAGAAATAACCTTGTTTTTTGATTCGGATAGCTAGAGATCTGCCACCGGAATGGTTTCCACAGGAGCCGTCGTGCATTTCCTTCATGAGTTTCATAGCAACGAGGCCGTGAACACATTTTAGGTAAGGTCCAGACACGCTTCGTTTGTGGAGAACGGATTCGATTACACAATATCTCGCGCTTAATGCTTTAAGTTTTCGAGCTTCCCATTTATTGGGTGGAGTCTTTCCCTCCAGGATGTATTGCGTGATCGGTATTCTCCAATCCTCTCTCCCTACAACTTTGTTATGAAGAGACGAGGGAGGTTCCTGTTCGGGACCTGGTGTCGTGGTGCCACCGGAGGTATTCGTAGGATTAGGCTCCAGGGAGTCTAAATTCTGAGGAATACCTCCAATTTCTTAATTATTCTCCGGGGTCTGGATGGTGCCCCCAGATGAGTTTTTGAGAGCTGAGCGGCTTCTGGTTTTGACTCTGCAGACGAGTGGGTCTGAGTTGGTGCCCCCGGAGGTATTCGTGAGATTAGGCTCCAAGGAGTCTTAATTTCGGGGAATACCTTCATTGTTTTTCGTGTTTTGGATTGTGTTCCCGGAGGTATGCTTTTTAGAGCTACGTATTTTGGCTTTTGGGAACCAGAATGTTGTGAGAACTTGGGTAGCTACCGTTTCAGGACAGGTACCTTCGGGTTGCTCTTTTAGCTTGCTGTCTATCTCAGCTTTAGTAGCTATGTCGATGCTTGGTTTTTCGATTCCTTCTACGGGTATGATCCGTTTTACAAGGGGGTCTGATGTGGAGGCTAAAGCAGCCAGCGCATCTGCTGAGGAGTTCTCTCCTCGTGGGACCCTTGTTAGCTCGAATTTGTCAAACTGCCTAGCGAGGCTCTGGACGACTTCGAGATATGCCCCCATTCTTTCATCCCTTGTTTCGTATTCTCCGTGAAACTGGCTAGCTACTAGCTTTGAATCACTATAAGCGTTTAGCTCTTGAATTCTGAGGTTTAGGGCGAGTTTCAACCCTGCGATTAGTGCTTCATATTCAGCTTCGTTATTTGAGGCGCTGAATCCGAGCCTATAGGACTGCTCGTTGGTTTCTCCTGCTGAAGAAGTCAGCCGTAGACCGATACCGGAGCCTTGTTTTGATGAGGCTCCGTCGACATACAGGCTCCACTTTGGAGATTCCATTTCGGAGTCTAATTGCTCGGATGCGAGCTCAATGACAAAGTCGGCAAGGACCTGAGCCTTCGCTGCTGCTCGAGGTCTGTACTCGATGTCGTATTCACTGAGCTCTATGGCCCATTTAGCCAATCGCCCTGACTGGCTGGGGCTGTGTAATATCATTCGTAATGGTTGTGAGGTCACTACGACGATCGAGTGCGATTGGAAGTAAGTTCGTAATTTTCTGGCAGCTGTTACGACTGCTAGCGCTAATTTTTCCATTGTAGGGTATCTAGTTTCGGCGTCTATCAGACTCTTGCTAGTGTAATAGATAGGTCTTTGTTCGTTTTGTTCCTCTCGTACCAGCACGCCGCTAACTGCGGCAGTCGATACGGCGAGATACAGGTACAGTGGCTCTCCTACTACAGGTTTGGATAAGATCGGAGGTTCAGAGAGGTAAGCTTTCAATTGTTTGAAGGCTTCCTCACATTTCTCGTCCCATAAGAACTTCTTATTATTTCTTAGAAGTTTGTAGAATGGGAGACAATTATCGGTGGACTTGGATATGAATCGATTTAATGATGCGATTCGTCCAGTCAGTCTCTGTACCTCTCTGGTTGTCTTAGGTGCCGACATTTCTAGGAAGGTTTCTATCTGCTGCGGGTTGGCTTCAATGCCTCTTTCGGTTACGAGGTAGCCTAGGAACTCGCCTGAAGGTACCCCGAAGGTACATTTAGTGGGATTGAGCTTCATATCGTACTTATTGAGGATATCGAAGCATTCCCTTAAGTGGGAGATATGGTCTTCTCCAGCTGAGGATTTGACTAGCATATCGTCAATATAGACCTCCATGGTTTTTACGAGTTGCCCAGCAAACATCTTATTCACTAGCCTCTAATAGGTAGCTCCTGCGTTCTTTAGCCCGAATGGCATAACCTTGTAACAATAGGTTCCTTGTTTGGTTATGAATGCAGTTTTTTCCTGATCCTCGGGATCCATCATGATTTGGTTGTATCCTGAGAAGGCATCCATGAATGATAGGAGTCGATGGCCAGCTGTTGCTTCAACCATGCGGTCGATGTGAGGTAACGGGAAGCTGTCTTTAATTTAAGCCTTGTTTAGGTCGGTGAAGTCTACACAGATTCTCCATTTCCCGTTTTCTTCTATACGACTACCGGATTAGCTAACCAGTCAGGGTAGTGTACCTCTCGAATGGACCCAGCTTTCGTAAGTCGGTCAAATTCGTCGTTAACAGCTTGAGCCTTTTCGAGGCCCAGCTTGCGACGCTTTTGTTTGATCAGTTTGAAAGTGGGGTCTACTTTTAGTTTATGGGTGGTGACGATCGGATCTATGCCTTTCATGTCATTGGTGGACCATGCAAAGGTTTTGACATTGCTTTTCAGGAAGTCAATGAGCTCCTTTTTTGTCTCAAGAGGTAGCTCAGATCCGATGCTCACCTGTCTTTCAGGATTTGAGTCGTCAATGCAACCTTTTTCGGTGAGGTTCTTAGGAGGACCTCGAATATTTTGTTGCATTTCGCGACCCTCCTGGATCTGTAATTGCAATTGGGGGGACTTTTTGAGGATTTCGAATCCTCCCAAGTAACAGATCCTGGATATCTTCTGGCTACCGTGTACGGTAGTAATTCCTTCAGGTGTTGGGAATTTCACGCATTGATGATAAGTCGAGGCTACTGCCTTCATTTTGTGGATCCAAGGTCTTCCCAAGATCGCATGGAACGGGGAAGGTCTGTCGATGACTACTAAGTTGGTCATTTTCATTACTCCGCCAGCTATGATTGGGAGCTTGATAGTCCCCAATGAGGTAGATGTCTCTCCGGAGAAGCCTATGAGATTATCTTTTTGGCCAATAATTTCGTAGTCGTCTATTTCCATCCCTTTTAGGGTGTTGTAGAAAATAAGGTCAACAGAGCTTCCTGTGTCTATCATGAGTTTAGGAACCTCGTATCCTGCGATGTTCAGGGTGACGATCAGCGCATCATCGTGAGGTATGTCAAGGTTTGAGGTCTCGCTTTTCCAGAAAGAAATCTTAGTATTGGACTCGGGGTTATGAGGCTTAGGTCCAGTATTAGACACAGCCTTCAGTACGTGATTCTTAATGGAATTGACGGAGTCTTGACATATATCTGATCCTCCAAGGATACAGTCTACCCTCGAATCGGGGCTCGATTGAGGGGACGGCTTGCTCAAGAGAGCTTCGACTTGTAGACTTTTTCCTTGGGGGAATTTTCCGAGAATCATATCGACTCTTTTCTTGGGAGCTTGAGGTGGCGAATCGGTCTCCTTCTCAGGTGACCTCTCGCGCTTTGGAGAGGTGTCTCTGGGACCTCTTTTCTGATAAGGTGGTGGCTTTTTAAGGTCCACGCTCTTTATTTCTCCAGCTGCGAATTTAGCTGCCAGTTGTCGTTGGAGGTCCCAACATTCCTCAGTTGAGTGCCCTTCTCGATCATGATAAGAGCAATGTTTGTTTTTATCAAAGCCTTTTGACCAGGGAGTTTTGTTTGCTGCGGCGACAAGTTTCTCTTCCTTGTCCTCCTCGATTGCATTGGAATGTTCTCCCTGAGTTTGATTGTTTTGGAGGTTTCCCCTTTTATGAGGTCCCTTTGCCTCTGAGGATTCATCTTTCGGGTGATTCTAAGGTTTCTTGTGGAGCTTATCCAGTGCAGTTGTCTCCTCCTCTAAAGTAATATACTTAGTGGCTTTATGAAGAGCATCATCGATAGTTGGAGGAATATTGAGTGTTAGCTCTGACCAAAACTCCGATTTATACCACATACCTCTTCTAAGGGCCTCGATGTCGACTTGGTCGTTGGGATTCGAGAGCTTAGTTCTTACTGCTCTGAATTTCTTGATGTAGACTCGTAGCGAGTCCCCCATTCCTTGTCTGACCTTCCAGAGGTCGGCCTCAGAGGCTTGCTTCAGGATATGGATCGAGTACTGCTTCATGAAGGCATTGGTTAACTGATCGAAACTGTCTATCGAGGCTGGTTCGAGACCAGAGAACCACTCAAGGGCTGTTCCGACCAAGTTTTCGGCGAATGTCCTGTAGTAACCTGCCTCACATTCTTCCTGTGTAAAATGGTCTTTCACGATAGCTAATCGGAAGGCTCTCAAATAGGCCTTTGGGTCAGAGGTCCCATCATACTCGGAAATTCTGATTTTTCGGGTATCTCTTATGTAAGAGCTGGCAATTCTGTCAGTGAATGGAGTTCCACGGGTTTCTTCAATCAAGTTATCGATTTCGAGAGCTGAGCTCGTTATCTTATGGACTTGAGCTCCCAATTTTTGGAGAGCTGCGTGAGTTCGTTCCATATATCTACGGATAGCTTCAGGTCCCTCTAAGAGGAGGACATTTGGGTCGTTATTAGGTATCCGACGGGCAGGTTCCTGACGGAATCGTGTTGGTTCATCTTCCCATGCAGTTGGTGGGCTAAGTCGCTCACCAGTTCTTGGGTTATCTGAATCTACCCTTTGATACCCGTCCACATTCGGGGTTGAGCTTCTGGTTTGATAAACCGAAGCTGATGTTCTGCCCCCGGATGGGAAGGATACTCCTGCTCCGGACCTTAAATCAGGCGGCGGAGGAGGTAAGCGAGTGCTCCGGTTAGCGATCTGACTGGGTGTGGAGCTGGTTGTCGCTACGTTACTTCCCATAGCACTGGTGACAGGTGGGTTAAACGCGGGAGCTGTCCCAGTATGAGGTGTCTGCAAAGCAGATCCCCGTCCTTCCGGAGCAGTGCTATCAGGAGAAAAGTCTAAACGTCCTCGGGGGAATGAGGGATCGGTCAATCGATCTCGGAAAGTGACCCCCGAGCTTGACGTTGAGCCTCCGTTTGATTCGGAATGGCTTGCTGCTGAGGATTCTCGGTGACTGGAAGCCCGGGGGCGGTTCCACTTGATGATCTCGGGTTAGTGGCTCCAGTTGCAGTCTGGCTCGTTCGAGCGCTAGCCGGAGGCTGTTGCCCAGATCGGTGGTCGCCACGTCGAGACTCCGAGGTTACGAGACTAGAGCCTCCATCGTTCGGTGAGCCATCGCTCTGAATCGGGAGGTTAAGGTCAGACGGATTTGTTGTCTGATCGGTAGGATTTATCCTCAAGTTAGGGTAAGGGATTCGATTGTTTCTTCCCCACAGACGGCGCCAATTGTGAGGGATTAAACTCACCTCCTGAATTTTAGGTCAGGTTAAAGTTTAGGAAAAGGTTAGGGAAAGATAACGCGGGCTGAATCCCGTAATAACTTGTTGAATGAACTTCGATTTGTATTGATGATTTTGATAAAAGAGTGGTTACAAAGAGATGTTCCTCTTAATTGATTACAAAGATGAAAAAGTATTTAAGATATGAATGATCGTCAAAAATGAATAATTCTCCCTTCTTTAGTCCTCGACCTTCTCTTTAAATAGCCTTAGACTTCTCTTGATGTTCTTCAACTAATCTTCGAGATCTTCTCCGTTTATTAATAAATCTGCAACAGCTTCCCTTTGACCAGGTCATGCGCTCCTTCTGTTGTGATGTGAGCTCCCTCTTCACCGTGACCTCTTCGAAGATTTCCCTTAGTTTCCAGCCTCCGGCTTCGTATTAAACCTTAGTTAAGGTCACCGATACGCGTTGGGCTTCGTCTTAGCCCAATATTTGTTTCGGTTCTATCGTCGGCTAGCGGACCATATTTGGGCCCAACAGTCTTGATAACTACGAGTCCCACGTATATATATGTGATATTTGGTCGATGATAAGATATAAGCTTTCCCTATTACTTATCAAACAAGATTTAGATTTTGATCTGTATTACAGTTATATAGATATTAATTTATATAAATTTTTGTAGTATATATTTTAATTGTCATATATTTTTGGAACTATATTTTTGTATTAGTAATTTTATTTATTATACTAAAATATTTTCTATATTAGTAATGTTAGAATAAATAGGATGTTGTTGAAGTAGGAATATCGTTGGTGGATATTCAAACTTTTGGTACACGTTCTTTCAATAAGTTTTTTTTATTTACATAGGAGAGTAACTAATACGAAGTTTTTAATATATTGCATTTAAAAGATTGAAATGTATTTCAAATGTCCTTAATTGTAGATAACTATAGATTATTTGAGTATAATATTCATCTAGAAAATTATATTAGCCATATTTTGGTAAAATTACTATTCACTTTTTGACATCTTTTGGTAAAATTATTAATATGATAATAATAGGGTTACGCATAAAAATAGTAGTATTCAAATGATAAAGAGTTCTTTGTTAGTTTTGTGCTCACATTTTAATCCGAAGAATAAAGAACTAATGATATATTATTTGTTGAATTTTTCGTTTACTGAATATATGAAATTATATTGTTTAGATTTGTCAATAAAATGTTATAAAATTATAATGGAGCCACCTGATGAAGCAGTCTAGGACAGATTGCCATTGTATTTTGTTTTGTGATTACAAATCTATAAAAGAGTTAGGATTGGCTAAGAGAAGATGTAATGATTGGTTAATAGTTTAAATTAATTCTTGTTTTGATTATAGTAATAATCACGTTTTAAGACAGTGGTATATGGACTTGTAGTATTAAAGGTGATAGTTATTTCTAACTTGTAATTCAATTTTAATAGTTTAGACTATCACTTTTGAATTTACAAAATACACATATATATTTAATTTAAGTATCTCAAAATTATGTAAAATGAAACGGAGATACTTATTTTCGTAATTTTAGAATACATAAAATTAATTGAAGTTTTGAGAAGTGAAACTTTATATTTGAAGTTTCACTACTCAAAAATTCAAATTTGAAGTTTCATATTTTTGTTTGCATTTTGGCTCCTACAATTATACATCATATTTATAATTCTAAAATATTTTCTCGTTTATCAAATTATTCTTTAAGAAAATTATATCTCAAAAAAATTTCAATTTTTTATAAATTTAATCTTATACATAAAATTAAATAGAAATTATTGAAATAAATTTAAAATATTTTAAAACTAGATTTGGACAACAACAATACGAAAGAAACTTAGCAATAAGAAAAAGCTTTTAAAAATTTACATGAAGACATAATTATTACAGATATTTAAATATTACAGAAAACACTAATAGTCATATAAATTTGATCTGGAATCTCCAAAAGATCCAATATATTGTCCGAACAAATTTTATGTAAGCAAAGATGGTTGTTGTTGTTTTGATGTCTTCTTCTTACGATTCTTTCTTATTCAGATCGAATATGTTCAAGATTATTAATATTAGGGCTGGGCATTTTACCTGGACCCGAAGACCCGACCCAAAACTGATCCGAAAAACCCGGTCCGGGTAGAAACCGACCAGATCAAATTATCCTATCGGGTCTTGTTGTAGAGAACCCGGAGGTCTTTTACCCGACCCGACCCGAAACGGAAACCCGATGGATACCCGAATTAATAATGTAAATTAAATAAAATGAATCGAGGAGGAGTCGAAGACGGGTTATTTATCTATAGAGCAAGGGAGTCAACCACTAGGAGACAACCAATTATTGTTGTATCTCGCATATTTTAATATATATACACATTTTAATATAATAAAACACACAAATTCTGAATAAAATTTCAAATAGTTTCAGATATATTAATATTTTCAGATATTTTTTTTGTATTTTTAGGTATTTTTTAGGTCAAATCCGAACCGAACCGACCCGAACCCGATCCAAAACCGAACCGATAAATTCTAGTTACCCGAATGTGTCTAACTACCTAAGACCCGACCCGACCCGGACCCGGTACGGTCCAAACCGATCCGGAACCGAAAATTTGAAATTACCCTATCGGATCCTAAAGTTCTAGACCCGAAAGACCAGAAACCCAAAATACCCGAACCGAACCGAACCGATATCCGAAATGCCCAGGCCTAATTAATATCTTTGATAGAATTTAAGTATTTTAGCAATTTTTATTTTTCTCTTTTACTTTCTTGTTCATATATAATGTATTTACAAATTTAAAATCACCCGTTTTCAAAAAAAGAAAGTTTGTAATGTACAGATTAAAAATAAACAGATTTATTTTTATTTCAAAATGCACTAGTTAATCATATATGCATTACTTAAAATAATTTTGTGAAGTAGTATAGTATTCTTTTGAAGTTTAATATTAATTATGTTATTTTGTTGAAAATTTATATTTAATATAATATTTTTTAATCAATATTATAATAATATGTTTATGTATGAGCTAGTTATTTACAAAAAATTTATGAGTTATAAATTAATTATGAAAAATACAAAAACCACAGTATAAAATACAAATAGTTATAAAGTTAAATTTAAAGTTTTGCTTTAATAAAAACTTCAAATATAGAATTTTAAAAATTTCATAATAAAATAAAATGTATTTTTGGAGATATTCTTAAAGTCCCCAGAGCTTATTGTTCATCGTAGAATTCATATGATAATGCTAGTCACATGCACACATGTTTGTGAAATGATTACAAAGTAGTGTTGATAATCTCATAATCATTATCGAATATTCTATTAATATATATGTTCACTAGATTATCTAGACCAGGGTGAACTGTTCAACAGTCTGGATAACAGTTAACTGTAAAATTGTGCTATTATTTCTTCGGCAAAAACATTCGTCATTTACAAACTTCAAAAACGCTGAATTGAAAAAAAGATGGGTTTGTCTTTAACAAACTTCACAAGCACCGAATCTTATCTAAAAATATCAGACGTGCAAAGGGATGCATGCAAATAAAATAAATCAGATTTGTAACTAAATTTTATCTTTGATAAAAAAAAACTAAATTTTATATTTGGTCATAAGTTTCGAGAGAGTTACACAATCAGACACATTTGTCTTTTTTACTACACAAAAGAACACATTATGTTTACAGCACACAATAGATGAAATTGAAGTTTAATTTTGACACTTTTGCCCTTAAGCTAAGTGGAGTGTTTCACGTGTGAGTTGTAAAGTTAGGAAATAGTTACTTTGGTTTTGCTAGTTTAGTTAGATAGATAGCTAGACAATAAATTAAATTGGTGTTAGGTGTATAGGAGAGTGTGATGTCATGTGAGCCTAGGGATGTCAATTGGACACTCTGTCCATGGACGTCCATGTCCAAATTAATATGGACTAATATGGACATGCCCAAATCCGTCCAAAATATTTTGTTGTCCAACTGGACAACGCCCAAATACGCCCAAAGACTAATGGACAAGACCAGATGGACATGGACCGTCCAAATTATTAAAATGTCTAGGGTTTTTAATTGGGGAAAAATTATTTTTTTTCATTTGGCCGTCACTCTTATCTCTCGATCTCATATCTCTCGAGCTCAAACATGTAGTTTTAATCAAAATATCTGTTGTTATATATAAAATTTAGAATCTGTATATTTTTTTACATCAAGTGGGCGAACTGGACTCCATGGACAGTCCAACTGGACATGGTCCTATTTGGACATGGACTATTTGGACATGGTTCTATTTGGACATGGACTATTTGGACATGGACCTATTTGGACATCAAGACCAAAAACGCCCCAAAAAAAAGCCCATCTGGACATGTCCACTTCCGTCCGGACAGCCCAATTGACATCCTTATGTGAGCCACACAATCCAAAAGTGCCTATTTGATCTAATGGTTGTGTTTTAATATTAAATGTCCGAATAAACGAGGCAAGTGCGAGGAGTTAATGCATTTTGTTGGTTGTTGAGGTTGCAGAAGATGGATTCAAGGTTTTTGCAGTTTCCGGGAACATACATGAGAGGTGGGGATGAAAATCCCAAAGTTAGTGGTCGGACTGGGGTTCTTGAGTGTATTGTTGATGGGACTCTCGTGGTTTGTGTGATTGTTGTGGTGGTCGGGTGTGTTGTGGATGGGACTCTTGTGGTTAGTGTGATTGTTGTGGCGGTCGGATGTGTTGTGGATGGTACTCTCGTGGTTAGGGGAAGTGTTGTTGTGGTCGCGGATGTTGTGGTCAAAGCTCTGGTAGTGAGTGGGTGTATGGATACCAGTGGTGGCACCTTTTCAATCCAGTTGGCCGAACTAGTTCTTGTGAAGTAAGAACTTATACGTCCTGGTAGAAGCATATTTTTTAATTGTCTGTTTTGGTAAGAGTTTTTATTTTAAGAGGGACAATTTACTTCAAGTGGACATGTTTCTTCTGTGCGATTTAATGGAAATCAGAGACTCGGATGAATTTTCTCCACACCATAGACTCTTGTCGAAAATTCTTTGATCAGCTATAAGCTCCTCATTTAACATTTCCACTATGTGCGTATTTTTTGGGTATTGTGGACAGAGAATATGTGGATGTGGTTGTGGTTGTGTGGGACTTGGGAGGAGTGGATGGTGTTGTTGTGGACAGAAGACATGTGCATGTGGTATATCAAATTCCGAAGTCTTTGTGAAGGAGAAAACCACTAAATCGGTAAAGCCAGATCTATAAGTATGTTCCTTCTTCTCTTTGAGAGAAGAACTAAAACCAGGAATGTAAAATCAAAAAGGAGGAACATGGATCTGAACAAAAAGATGGAAGACGCATTCTTTCAATTCTCTGTAATATTTAGAACAAAAAACAAGAGTTGAGATTTTGGACATGGAAATTAAATGAAACAAACATAAGTAAATTTTAAAGGCAAAAATCAAGCTTGCATTTTAAAAATTTTGGTGAAAGCAACCGGAAACTACACAAAACTAAATGGCGGAGAGAGAGAGAGAGAGAGAGAGAGAGAGAGAGATTAAGGTTTTGTATTAGTAGGGAACATCCTTTCCGTTATCTGCAAATTTAAGTACACAGAAACTAGAGTAAGAATTATGAGAGGAATCGATAAAAACAAATTAGATAAATTGTCGGTGTTGACCAACTTTGAGAACTACAAAGGAGGAGGAGCTGACCACAACTTGAAGACCCACAACAACAATGGAGATTTCAGAGAAAGATTTCAGAGAAAAAGGCTGTGACTTGATTAGAAGGTATGACGGTGAGATTGTAGATTTTAGAAAAGTTTTTGAAAACCTTTTAGAAGGGTCTTTACTTTCTATTGAGAACCTGAAATATTTTTCGGAAAAAAAAAAAACAGTTTGTTTAGAGGAAGTAAGAGAAAGAAAGAAATACTTAGAGGGTAAAAAAGACAAAGACCACATAAAAAGTGTGTCATAAACATGAAGTGTCTATTTGTGTGAATGGAAAGTGAAAAAGTATCCCTGGAAGTAATTTTCTGGGCATAAGTTAGATCTGCGATTCCCCATCTCTCACTCACCGAGTAGAAGAAAGTTTCTTTTTTTTCCTCTTTTATCAAAAAAGAAAAGAAAGTTAAGAGTAAACTGTAAACCTGTCGGTTATAAATTTAAATCATGTCATGAACTAATTTATTATTGTTTCAAACGGACATGATTTCATGTTTTAGCCTTAATTATCTGGAACCGAACTATTCTTGGGGATTTGTTAGTGCTTCATTTTTCCTTTTTACTTCATTTTTTTGTTCTAAATGAAACTTCATTTTTCAAATGCTGAAAAATTAAATAAAATTATTTTCAATCTGAAAAATACTATTCAATTTTATTTTAAAAATATTTTTAATTACAAACTAGTTCTTAACTTTAACTTTTTTACTTTAAATAAAATTGAAATTTTTTATTACCTAGCTAATTTCAAGTTTTATATTATTGTTGTCATCTAGTTATATGTTAATAGCAAAAACTCTGAAAACTTTAAATTCAATTTTAAAAAATACGATAAATAAATTCATTTATCATTTTAGAAAACTTTATTGAATCGCTAAAAGTGAATATGCATTAAGTATTTTCTTATATAAAATACAATAGTTGTTGTTCATATAACATAAAGAGATGTATGCTAATTATGTTATAAAAAAATGTATACTAATTATATAATATGATAAAGTTTAACTTATAACAAATAGTAATAGTGTTAATTTTGTTTTTTAAATGAATCTTACTATTGGAGATGCTATTATATAAAAAACCTGCAAAAGTAAATACAATGAGTTGTCTTTGAGTATTATCCCAAAAACCCTCTTAGTTTTGTTTCTTCTGACTTTGGCCAAAAACTATTCCATAAGTCTCTTCTCTCTATTGTCTATTTCTACTGACAATGTAAGACTTTCAGTTCTAATTTTTACCGTATGGAAAACACAAAAAAAGAGTAGTCAAAGAAACTTTTTTACTTTGCCACAGAGAGGAGAGAGAGAGACAGACAAACCTTTCTCCCCCTATAAACTGCAGAGATACTTCCTCTGTTTCCCACAAAGCAGCTTCTGCAATCTCTTCGCCCATTGGCTAATATAAACTTTCTCTCTCAGAGAAAATGGCTCTCATTGGCTTTTCTTCTTCCTCATATGCTTTCAGAGTCACCATTTTCCTCTCTTTCTTCTTCTTCCTCTGCAATGGCTTCTCTAACTCTGACTCTTCTCTTTTCTACACCAACCACCATCGTCACAACTTGGCCAAACACAACTACAAAGACGCTCTCACCAAATCTATCCTTTTCTTCGAAGGCCAAAGGTCTGGGAAGCTTCCTTCCAACCAGAGAATGACTTGGAGAAGAGACTCTGGTCTCTCTGATGGCTCTGCTCTTCATGTAAATCACCTCAACTTTCCCCAAGGTTTTTGGTTTAGTATGGAAAAAGTTTTCTTGTTTACTGACAGATCTCAGCAATATAGGTTAGGTTAGGTTATGTACTAATATCATCAAAAGATTCTACCTTTACTCTCATGATTTTAGTGTGAATAGAACAGAGGATGAAATTAGGGTTTATATCTTTCACTTATCTAGAAACCCTAATTTTATTTTTATTTTTATTTATTTTGGTTTACTTAGGCAAACACAGATCTCAACAATGTAGGTGAAACCCTAATTTTTTTTTTTTCATTTTTCTTTGTTTAATTGTTAGGTGGACTTGGTTGGAGGGTACTATGATGCAGGAGACAACATCAAGTTCGGATTCCCAATGGCATTCACAACAACGATGCTCTCATGGAGTGTGATTGAGTTCGGTGGTCTCATGAAATCTGAATTAGGAAATGCTAAAGTAGCGATTCGTTGGGCCACAGATTATCTACTCAAAGCAACTTCACGTCCTGACACCATTTATGTTCAAGTTGGTGATGCAAACAAAGACCATTCTTGTTGGGAAAGACCAGAAGACATGGATACACAAAGAAGTGTGTTTAAAGTTGACAAGAACACTCCTGGCTCTGATGTCGCCGCTGAAACTGCAGCTGCTCTTGCTGCTGCTGCTATTGTTTTCAGGAAATCTGATCCTTCTTACTCCAAAATCCTCCTCAAACGAGCCATTAGGGTAAGTAAACCATTTGATAGATAATTTTTTTCAGACAAAAGTTGTGTCAAGACAAAACTGATTGATCTCTTGTTGTTGTTGAATTCAAGGTTTTTGCATTTGCGGATAGATACAGAGGAACATACAGTGCAGGATTGAAACCAGATGTTTGTCCATTTTATTGCTCTTTCTCTGGTTATCAGGTAAATGGGTTTCTTTAGTATATACACAAAAGTAAGTAAAGATTTTGGAGGAAAAAAAATGAAATTAAGGAAAGCTTTTCTTTTTATTCTTGATTTGGAGGATGAGTTGTTGTGGGGAGCTGCTTGGTTACAAAAAGCTACAAGGAATCTAAAGTATTTGAATTACATAAAAGTCAATGGACAAATCCTTGGAGCTGCTGAGTACGATAACACTTTTGGTTGGGATAACAAGCACGCTGGAGCCAGAATTCTTCTTTCAAAGGTAAAAAAGCATGTTATAGTTAAAAAAAAAAAATCAGAATTTGATCATAGTCAAGTGTATGATTTTGATTTGCTGTTGTTGTTGCTATGAAGGGGTTTCTGGTTCAGAAAATGAGGACACTTAGTGAATACAAAGGTCATGCTGATAATTTCATTTGCTCTGTTATTCCTGGCGCTCCTTTCTCTATTTCTCAGTATACTCCAGGTTCTTACATTTTACCCCCTCACTTTTCACTAATTTACAGTTTTTCCCCTCTACTAAAGAAAATTGCGATATTAAATCTATTACTACCATTTTATGGTAATTATTTTGCGATGTTACACTTTCCGGAAACCATATGATTTTCTTTTATATACAAAAAAAACATTTTTTTTTGCTGATTTCTTTTCTATATTGGGGTGATATGCCTTTGATAAAAATGTTCTTTATAAAATAATGCCTAAGCTGGAATAAAAGTAAACTGATCTGATAAATTGGATTGAGTAACTATTAACCACTTCTACAAATATTTTATGCAGGTGGATTATTATTTAAAATGGCCGACGAGAATATGCAATATGTGACGTCAACATCGTTCTTGCTCTTAACCTACGCCAAATACTTAACCTCCGCAAGAACCGTCGTCCATTGCGGTGGCTCCGTCTACACTCCCGGCCGCCTCCGCGCAATCGCCAAAAGACAGGTCTAATTCATTAAAGAATCTAAACTATTTTCCCTAGTTTTGTTAGAAAATTTTGATTATTTTCATAATTTTGCCTTAATCAATTAATAGGTTGATTACCTACTTGGAGACAACCCATTACGGATGTCTTACATGGTTGGTTATGGTCCAAAATTCCCACGGCGAATCCACCACCGTGGCTCCTCCTTACCTTGCGTTGCAAGTCACCCGGCCAAAATCCAATGTCACCAAGGGTTCTCCATTATGCACTCTCAATCTCCAAACCCTAATTTCCTCGTTGGTGCAGTCGTTGGTGGTCCGGACAAGCATGATCGCTTTCCGGACGTACGGTCTGACTACGAGCAGTCAGAGCCAGCTACTTACATCAATTCACCACTCGTTGGAGCTCTTGCCTACTTTGCTCATTCGTATGGTCAACTCTAGTTATAACCGTTGACTTCAATCTAGTAACGAGTGTATTAGTTAAGCTAAAAAGCAAAACTGAAGGAAGTTAATCTTTATTTTTATTTTTGGCTTTTAGTACTAGTATATATATTGGATCGAGATAGGATCACATGAAGACATTGGTCCAAGGGATGGGTTTATTTTGTTCGTTGTTATATAACGCCAAAGTGTATCTTATTATGATTATTAATGTTGATCCATTGCCCTTTTAAATTATTACATCCATGTTGTTATGTTTTGTATGTTTGTGTTTAATAGTTTTGGGGGACTGGGTAGAATCTCCAGCTGTTTTGCGCTATAAATACTAGATGAGAATAAGATTGTGATTTCTTGATTGGCTCCCAACTTCTTGGGGTGCTGGGAAATATATAGAGAAAAAGAAGAAAACAATCACAACAATTTTAGAACTTTTTAGACCAATTTTTTTTAAAAAACGTAAAAATCAGTTACATCAATAATTTTTACAGTTTAATGATTAACTAGGTGTTTTGCCTGCACATGCAGGCATAATCTTCTTATCAATACTTATTAATTTATGTTTTATTAATTTAAAATCAGCATAATAAGTTTTTTTTTATGTTTTCAAATAGTTAAATCAAACATCAAAGTATTTATATATGTCAAATATTATTTATCAAAATATATACTTATTATTGTGCTATAATTTTTAAAACACTCATATCTTAAAAATAGTTTAGAAAATATTTTTATATAATTTTTTTTCTTTACTAATATTTAACTATAAAAATTTTGTATCTTAATTTTTGACATTTATAATAAAAATATTGATAGCAACACAATATATATAATAATTATCGTATTTTAAAATCTTTTGATAAGTTATTATATTATTTTAAAATCAATTATTGTATTAAATTTATTTGTAATTATATAAAATTCATTAAGGGTATTGTTTAAATTAACAAATAGCGAATCAAACTAATAATAAATCAATAACCTAGTTAAAAGTTTAAAACCTAATAAAAATATGATAATGAAAAACTAACTAAATTTTAATATAAAATATAAAATTAATATTAAAATAAAACTCGGTTTTAATATATATAGATTCATTAAGGGTATTTTTTAATTAATAAATTAGTAACTTAGATAAAAGAAAATAATAAATTAATGATTTAGCTAAAACCTAATAAAAACATGACAAATAAGCAAAATTAGCTAAATCCATGACAAATAAAATTCGTTTTTGAAATATATATAGATTCATTAAGGGTGTTTTTAATTAATAAATTAGTAACTTAGATAAGAACATGACAAAGTAAAATTAGCTAAAACACTCATATCTTTGAAATAGTTTAGAAAATATTTTAATATAATTTTTTTCTTGACTAATATTTAATTATAAAATTTTTGTATCATAATTTGTGACATTTATAATAAAAATATTGTTTCAGATAGCAACATAATATATATAAGAATTATCGTATTTTAATTTTTTGTTAAGTTATTATCTTATTTTAAAAGCAATTATTGTATTAAGTTTATTTTTTAATTATATATAAAATCCATTAAAGGTATTGTTTAAATTAACAAATTACCGAATCAAACTAATAATAAATCAATAACATACCTAAAATTTTAAAACCTAATAAAAATATGATAATAAAAAACTAAATAAATTTTAATATAACACATAAAATTAATATTATTAAAATAAAATTCTTTTTTAATATATATAGATTCATTAAGGGTATTTTTAATTAATAAATTAGTAACTTAGATAAAAACAAATAATATTAATTAAACAATCAATGATATAGCTAAAACCTAATAAAAACATGACAAAAAAGCAAAAATAGCTAAAACCACAACAAATAAAATTCGTTTTTAATATTATTAAAATAAAATTCGGTTTTAATATATATAGATTCATTAAAGATATTTTTTAATTAATAAATTAGTAACTTAGATAAAAACAACTAATAAATCAATGATTTAACTAAAACCTAATAAAAACATGACAAATAAGCAAGATTAGCTAAAACCATGGAGAATGTGACAAATCAGCAAAATTACTTCATAAATACGATAATTTAATTTTTTTGTTAAGTTATTATCTTATTTTAAAAGCAATTATTGTATTAAGTTTATTTTTTAATTATATATAAAATTCATTAAAGGTATTGTTTAAATTAACAAATTAGCGAATCAAACTAATAACAAATCAATAACTTACCTAAAATTTTAAAACCTAATAAAAATATGATAATAAAAAACTAAATAGATTTTAATATAACACATAAAATTAATATTATTAAAATAAAATTCTTTTTAATATAGATTCATTAAGGGTATTTTTAATTAATAAATTAGTAACTTAGATAAAAACAAATAATATTAATTAAAACAATCAATGATATAGCTAAAACCTAATAAAAACATGACAAAAAGTAAAATTAGCTAAAACCATAACAAATAAAACTCGTTTTTAATATTATTAAAATAAAATAGTTTTTAATATATATAGATTCATTAAAGATATTTTTAATTAATAAATTAGTAACTTAGATAAAAACAACTAATAAATCAATGATTTAACTAAAATCTAATAAAAACATGACAAATAAGCAAGATTAGCTAAAATCATGGAGAATGTGACAAATCAGCAAAATTACTTCATAAATAATAGTATAGATAGATAGATAGATTTGGTGATTTTTTTTTGTTTTGATGTGCGATAATAATTAGTTAAAGCAAACTAAAAGTAAGACAATTCACATGAAAATAGGCAAAACTTTGGTTTTGGCGTGGAGGGGACAGATTTGCAATAATTTACTAATTTAAAAGCTCAAGTGAAATTTCGAGTTTCGGGATTTATTGGTTTTGTTAAACAATATCACATGTACTTTGCTCAAAAAAAACAATTTCACATGTAGTTTGAGAGGCCGAGATTCCAAAACTAAAAGTTAATAAACGTGACTGTTGGGAATAAAGAGGTTTCAGCTAAACATACTCCCTCCGTTTCATATTAAATGATATTATAAGAAATTATTATTTGCAAAATAAGTATCGTTTTAACATTTCATTGTATAATTTGTTAATTTTATTTTCGATTTATTTTTCATTGGTTGAAATATGATTAGATATATGGATAATAATGTTTCTACATAAAAAATATGCAAACTTAAATGGTTTTTTAATATGTGTGCACGAGTCTGTATTTATCTAAATAGGCATATGAGATCTCTTTATTATATCAGTTTTTGATTAGACATTTGAAAATATTACATATGAATGGAAAGACTTTTATTTAGAATTAAATACACATCAGACTATCTCCAATAGTATTATATTTTGATGTAAAATATTAAAAAATAAAAAAATATCTTTAATAGCTCAACTTTTTAGCAGAAAATAAGTATATAAATAGTAGCACTTCAAATTTAAGAAAATATTACTCACAAATTCATTTTAATATTGAATGTTTTTATTTACAAGTTGATTGTAACAACCTTGGTCATGATTAGGACCAGACGGATGTCCTATGGACAAACGTAGTCGAGGTTTAGATGGAACCATCGACCCGAATACTTAAGCTATAATCAATAGGTCGGATGAGAATATTGGGTAGTTTCCTCTACTCAAATCAAGTTTTCGTGTAGCTCAGAATAGTGTAAAGTAGTTTAGACAGTTGATGTTAGCTCATTGTAGTGTAGTCAGCTCGAACCAGCTAGCTGACCACCTCGACGACTACCTCGGCCACCTAGGCCAGCTGAGACGGTTGGTTTAGGTAGTGACAGTGGTGGGCGGTCCGGCCTAGGTCTGATGTGGTATGGTGCGGTCCAGCCCATGGCGTCGAGGGGTGTGAGGTTTGGGCTAGGATGGCTCGAGTTAGACTAGGGTATGACTTAGCCACAGTGCTCAATGGGGGTAAAGGTACAAGAGGATTTCCAAGGGCGAAGGGGTTTGAATGCATTGCGCAAATGGACTCGATGCACAGGCGAAATGTCTCAACGCTTGACCAAGGGGTTGTGATGCTTGACCCATGGGAATTGATGACTGGGGAATGGTCATGAGTCAACTCGCACCATTTTGACATCAACTATTGCATCCCATCGAGCGCACCCCCTTGTTTCTATAAATACCCATCGCCATTCGCCCCTTGTGCATAATTTTCTTTTCCCAAATAACCTTAAAATTGAGAGAGAGAGAGAGAGAGAGAGAGAGAGAGAGAGAGGGAGAGGAGAGAGAGAGAGAGAGAGAGAGAGAGAGGGAGAGGGAGAGGGAGAGAGAGAGAGAGAGAGAGAGAGAGAGAGAGAGAGAGAGAGAGAGAGAGAGAGAGAGAGAGAGAGAGAGAGAGAGAGGTCTAACCGGAAAAAGGTTAAGGCCAAGTGGTCGGTTCGGTTAGGCGAGTGCTCAGGTGGTCCGGCGAGGCTGTCCTATGAGACAATTGGTCGGGATTAAGAAATGACCAAAACTGTGCATCTAGTGCTTGCGATTTTTCTTCTTCTTATTTTCTCTCTGATTGGCTAAGGTGAGTACATTGACGTAGGGTTAGGATCAAAGTTCTATGAATGGTTGGTTCATGGTCAGGGCAATTGGGTTCAATTAGGATTGTTTGGTTAGATTAATTAAGTGTTGTGTGATCGGTACACAAGGCATTGAGGCTGCACATATTACATACTGTTTGATGAATTCATGTAGATTACTCAAACTGGCTATATGCCTATAAAATCTAAGTATGGATGTATGCTTGGTCGTGGCTAATCAGTTACATTAGTTTTTAGGAAACTGATAGGCAGCCGATGGTAGAAATCACGAAGGCCATCCCTTGTGAGTGAACCATACCTAGCAGACCGAGACCAAGAGGCCATTTGTTAAATGTATTCATTTGGGGTCCATGAGACTATCATCATTAAAAGACTTAGGATAATGTTTACGATAGGATTAGGTTTTCGGGACTAACTGTGTAGGCGGAATAATTCACCTCACTAAAAAATGTTTTAGATTGTTTATGCCTAAATGTGGCAGGTTCTAAGGATGGTCCGGATTGACACAAGACAGGCGACCGATAGGTGTGAGTGGTGTTCGAGTCATGATTAAACTTAAACTACAATGTACCGAATCCATGATGATATATAAAATGCGCCCAGCAACCATATGGCTTTTTTTGCTTCCGCATATTGATTGATTAGTTAGATAATACTAGGTTAAGAACCTTACTTTATTACACTTAAACATGATAAGAACTTAAAATATAACTGATCAGACCCGGATTGCCTATCGGTCCAAGTAGTGTGGGATCGGTTCAGATTAGCATCCGGGACGAATCTTAGTCTGTATGAAAAATATTAAAATGATTTGGAAATTAAAAGAGTATATTTTATTATGAGATAATTGGATAAAAAGGACATGTAGACCTTGAATTTATCCCACTAAGATTTTGTTTAAGATTTTTGTCCCATTAGGATTTTAATTATTGTTAATACAATTATATCCTTAGATTAATTAAAATATATAATATATGTTAATTATTTTGTTAATTTAATTTTATAAATAAAAAGGAAAGGTAAAATACAAAAAAAAACATACGGTTAACCTAATAGAAAACAAAATAAAATACGATTCTAATTTTTTTTTGAAAAAAATTAAACATATAAGTTGTAATACTTATGTTTCCAATAGTTTTCATATTTTTGTACATTTTTATATTTAAGTTTACTATTTTTCTCATGAACGAAGGGTAAAACATGTCCAAAATTGCCAAAAGTATAAAAAGTCCTAAAGTGACAAAGAGAAATTTAAAGTGTTTCTTTTTTCCAATTCTCCATTTTATTATTTATATGAAGATAAATGTATTACTGTTAGACAATTTTATTTTGGAAAAGAAATGTGAAGAAAAAGAATATAAAAAAGAATGATGATTGATGTTTAATGCATCGGGAGAATCATTTTCCACTACACGAGAAGCAAGTAATTGACCATAGAGACAAGTGTCCCCTTTCATTGGCCACTAAAGCTGCTTTTGTCATTATTTTCTTCTGTCAATTTGTTTTTTTCTTCAATTAATTTTTTTATTACTATATACTCACGAATCAATTGTGTATCTCGATATTTATCAATATTTTTGAATAGTTGATGACCCATAATGTACGAGCACCTTCGTAATGAATTTAACAGAATATTAAAAAATAAAAAACAGAATATTTCATATATATATATAATAAATTATTGAATATTGTTGAAAATCTCAAATATTAAAACTTCCAAATTTTGAAATACCCAATTGTATTTAGATACTATTTTAATTTTATTAGTTATTGAGATATTTTATCAAGATCTTTCTATCAAGAAAATATATCTTTGTATTTTCAATTTAATATTAAGAGATTATAATTTATCTATATTATTAAAATACAAGCTCTTTTGAAATCCTTTGTGTTTTGCAAATATTTACAGTCATGCCATTATTTTTTTTTAAAATATATATATAATTAATTTACTAATTATCCATTTAAATTTTATTAGCTTAAAATAAATATAATGTGAATCCATGGTCGGGTCTTCACGTTTGTAAAATGTACCACCACCATATTAATAATCATAAAATAAGTTCTCCACGTAATATAACTTAACCTCTATCATCTTGAAGGTTTTCATTACAACTCAATGATGAAACTTCAGTATTTTACCTCTAAAAGCTTAGTTTCCAAATGTTACAGAACATTTTGTATTATTTTATGATCCTATTGTATTTTATCACAGATCTATGCCTTTAAAGTTTAACAATACAATCAAAATTACTTTTCAAACTATACACTGATATCATCCTCAATCCTACTTTATTTTTCATTATTTTTTATTTTTTATTTTTTAAATGTTTTGTTTCAACTCTATTTCACTTCTTGTTTCAAAATAAAGCAATGAAATTACCTGTGAACAGTATCGCTTCAGATTTGAAAATTTAAATGTGAACTGATTCTTAACTTTTATTTATTATTATCTTTTGCCAAAATAAACTATATATTTTAAATATAATTAAATTAATTTCTATTCAGCTCTTATTTCATCATATTAATTAGAAATATTAAATATACATAATAATTATACTAATAAATAAAATAAAATTACTTGTTTTCTTCTTTTTGTTTTTAAAAGCATAATTCTTACTTCTCAAAGCATAATTTCAAAGCATAATTCTTACTTTTCAAAGCATAATTTCAGCTGTTATTTCACATCACAAAATAAATTTTTGTTTACTTTTTTTTATTTTCCAAAACATAGTTCTTACTTTGAATTTCTAAATGTTGTTTTCTTTTTTTTTGCGCTTGTCTTCTTTAACAGTTTCAAGAGTTGTTTATTTCTTTCTTTTGAGGTGTTAATAAAAGATGATGTTTGATTTTCTTTTTTCTTTTAAGTTTGGACTTTCTTGCTCCAATTGGTTTTTAGATGAAGATCCACCAAATAGTTTGAATGCATCCAAATATGGAAGGTTTGTGCAAATAAAGATCCGCTTGGTCTCCTAGTTGCTGGTGCAGCAAAGGAAATCTTCTATGTCTTCTGGATGGCTAGGA
>NC_079512.1:12088150-12245492 GCF_000801105.2 Raphanus sativus | reverse complement strand
AGGGTCAGGACGTTGTCAACCTTGCCGTTCAAGCTCACGGCAAGACTGATCTTGTTAAGAGCTGTGCTGCAAAACGAGAACGCCGAGACCCGGACCGCTCCGGAGGGTTGGTTCTGCGTTCATGAAAATTATATCTCCAAGTCCCACCCTAGATTTCCTCTTCCTACCCTTTTACTGGATCTCTTAGATCCATTACACCAGCTAGCTCTTCCTCAACTTTGCCCGTCGGGGCATCATCCGAGTGATAAACGGTTCATCACTAGAGCCAAGGAAGAAGGAGTTATCGTTGGGCTATCTGAGTTAATGAGTCTCCTTCTCGATAAAGGAGAGCACCTCCAAGGATGGCGGGAGCGGTACCTACTATCTCCCCTGTCGTCCAGGGCTAGCGTTTCAAGTTCTCGGCCAGTGATGATGACTGGCGTAGGAAGTATTTTTATGTCAAGATTGATCCTTCGACGGTTCCTGTAGGCCGTGACCTCAGGAACTCGTGGTCTGATATTTCTGGTTAGGATTTTAGGGATATGCTCACATGTTTATCTTTGTTTGTCATGTTACGCTTAATTGTCTTTTGACTCCTTTTGCAGGAATCAAAGATCCCGTCAAGTTATCCAGCAAACTCACTAGAGCTCTCTACAGGAAGCTACAGCATAGTCCTAACACTTGGGGGGCTTATACCACTTCAAGAGTCGGATCATCTAGGTTTCCTGAGCGATACCAGGCGTCCTTCCCTGATTCAGTGACGGTTGCTGGTTTAGAAGGTAACCTTTTATTCTTAATTCATGATTTTTACTGCCTGAATTTGTCTCACGCGATTGATGAATCTTTTTCATGTCTTAGTTTCTGAAGGTGATTCCGTTTTCGAAGTTTCCTCTGGAGCAAGTACTTCCTCGAAGACTCAATCACAGAAGATGCCAATTCAACCTTCCTTCCGTTCCAGGGGTAGATCAACCAAGGCTGCCAGCTCCTCTAGAGGGAGTGACAAGAACCAGGGAGGATCCTTCCTTGACTCTGTGAAGGAGGCTCTTGATGAAGGAGGTTCTGCTCCTGCTAAAGGTGTTGGCTCTTCGGAGCCTAAGGTTCAGGAAGTCGGCCTTCCCTCCGAGGTCCCGATGTCTGAGGCTGATCCTCAAATAGTGAGGGATCCTCCGGAGTTTGAGCCTCCGAGAAACAAGAGGTCCCGAACTGACCAGGTTGACAGACCTTCGAGGTCTTCCTCCTCCTCCTCTAGAGGAGGAACTGTTGGCTGGAACTTTGCTCATTCGAAGCCTGGATCGGTTTTGGACGATCCGTGGGGTTTGGCTACTCTGATGAGGCACATGAAGAGTCCCGGGTGTTCCCTCCCCTCTATCTCTAATCTCACGCACAAGGATGAGTACGTCGATATTGCTCATCACATGGGTCAGGTATGAAGTTTATTTCATTTTTTCAGCTTTTTTCTTTGGAAGATTTTGCTAAATCGTTTTTCGTTTTCTGCAGCTGGCTGGTGCTATCAACAGAGCTCAGTTCAAGTTTGAGGACGCTGTACACAATGCCCCTAGTGTCGAGGAATTAGCCCAGGTCACTGAATTAGTCAAGGCCAACAAGACTGAGCTCAACCAGACTCGAGCCCTGATCTCGGATCTTCAAGCCGAGTGAAGAGACTTGGCTCTATAGGTGTGATGCTCAGCAAGGGGCGATTGAGAGCCAGCTGATTGACCTCCAGGTGAAAAATAGGAAGATTTGGGGAGTTGGGATGCTGCTCGGAAGATAGCCGAGTATCAAGTTAAGGAACTGATTTCCACATCCCAGAACAGCCAGAAGAACAAGGAAGCTGAGGTCAGGCTAGCCGTCCGGAGAGGAAAGAAGGAGTTAGCCGAAGCTACAACAAGATTCTGCTTGTTGTTAAGGAGAAGTTCTCCAAGAAGAAGGACGAAGTCGACCTCCCTGGTTCACGCTCAAGAGATTCAAGCCAACACCCGAGCTGCTGAAAGACATGCTGGATGGCGAGATTAAGAGTGCTCAAGACGAGTACGATCACTTGGTGGCCATAATGCCGGGAAGCTGTTGCAGCATACGAGAAAGCTCAGGTCTCGGACTTCTCGATCGGCAAGCTTCCTCTTCCCCAGCTCTCTGAGAGCTCAGGTACTTTTGAGGTTAATATGTTTAATCTCTCCTTTTCTGGAGAGTTTGGCTCTAATTTGGGATTGGTGGGTTCTTACTCAGCCCCAGTCGAAAGCCGCCTCTGGAGGTAGCGACAAAGAGATGGAGGAGGAGGTTCCTGAGGAGGAAGATCCAGCTGGTAAGGGAGCTGAGAAGAGCTCGGATGACAAAGAAGTTTAAGAGCTGAGGCTCTTTCATGTTTTCTAAGATTTCTGCCCGATGGGCTTTGTTTCATTTGTTCCAAGACTTATAGCCTGAGGAGGCTTTTAAACCTTTATCTGTTTGCACTTCGAATCTTTGTTAGCCTGGGAGGCTTTTAAACCCTTGTTTTAATTTCAAACTTGGTTTTCGTTTCATTTTGAGTTTTTGGCTTTAATCGTGAAATATGACAACTTGATCATAATCAAATTTATAATAAGTCTGGAGACTAGAGGACTTTTCGTTTTTAGTTCCTTAAGAGGAAATCTTGGAGTACTGGATTAGCTTAGGGTTTTTAGGAACCTAAGTTTAATCTGGACACCTTAGGTGGGGGTTCCTGGGAACCTGAGTTTGCTTGTGGGATTTTAAGACCCGTTGAGATTTGCTTAGGATTTTAAGACCTTCTGAGGTTTGGTGAGGATTTTAAGACCTCGAAGATTTGATAAGGATTTTAAGACCTTGGGGATTTGGTAAGGATTTTAAGACCTTGGAGATTTGGTAAGGATTTTAAGACCTTAGAGATTTGGTAAGGATTTTAAGACCTTAGAGATTTGGTAAGGATTTTAAGACCTTAGAGACTTGTAAGGATTTTAAGACCTTAGGTCCAGGTTCGTCGAGACCTGATATTGCTTGAAGGATTTTAAGACCTTTAGAGATTGTTAAGGATTTTAAGACCTTAGGTCCAGGTTTGTAGAGACCTGAGCTACACCGAAGGGTTTTTAGGACCCTAGGTCCATGTTTGCAGGGACCTGTTTTGTTAAAGAATTGAGATATCGAGAATAATTTCTTTATTGATAATTGGATACGTGGTATCATAGTAATCATACAATTGTTGTATTACGATGATCATACACTTGCTGCACGGGCTATGTGATTTTAATCAGACATATGCCCCCTTTGATTGTAGTGAACGAAGTGTTTGAAATGAGGTTGGGGCTGCACTCATGACGGAGTTGCCTACGTACCCAGTCAAGGGATCAAGCCTAACGTAGTTCGGGAATTTTAGGTACCTAATGATAATATCTCTTAAGATTCGTGGCGTTCCACGATCTGATTTCAGGTACCCCGGTTCGCACCTTTCGGAGCTTGTAAACGCCAGGTCGTACTACATGGATGATCTGATAGGGACCTTCCCAGTTAGTTCCTAACTTCCCAGCATTTGGCTCTTTGGTTCCTTCGAAAACTTTCCTAAGTACTAGGTCACCTACAGCAAACTGCCGGAGCCTGACTTTGGAATTGTACTGCCGTGCCATTGCTTGCTGATAGTTCTGAATGCGAATCAAAGCTCGGTCCCGTCTTTCCTCGATTAGATCGAGGCTGTCAGTTAGGAGCTGATCATTAGCTGCGGGATTGGATGTACAGAATTCCCGGCGGAGGCTACCAGCAATGGTTTCAGCCGGAACGACGGCTTCCATCCCATATGCTAAGGAGAAAGGAGTTTCTTCTGTAGCTTTTCGTGGGGTGGTCCGACATGCCCAAAGTACTTCAAGTAACTTCTCTGACCAGAGTTCCTTCTGGGTTCCGAGGCGCTTCTTGAGGTTTGCTAATACTGATTTATTAGCAGCCTCCGCCTGTCCGTTACCTTGAGGTCGGCGAGGTGATGAGAAGGTCAGGCGAATATTCCACTTGTCACAAAATATTTTGAAATCGTGGGATATGAATTGTCCTCCATTGTCAGTTACGATTTCGTACGGGACGCCGTGTCTACACAATATCTTTCCATACAAATTGCTCGACCTCGACCCTGGTTACCTTCTGGAAAGCTTCAGCCTCTATCCATTTTGTGAAGTAGTCCGTTAAGACTAAGAGGAAGCGTAGCTTCTTCTTTCCACTTCCTGATGGTACTAGTGGCCCCATGATATCCATGGACCATCTCATAAATGGGTAAGGGGCGGATATGTTAGACAGCTTCTCCGCAGGTTGGTGTATAATCGGTGCATGCCTCTGGCATTTGTCGCATGAAGAGGAATAGGCCTCACAATCTGCAATAATGGTAGGCCAGAAATATCCTTGTCTTTTGATTCTGATGGCTAAAGCTCTTCCTCCAGAGTGGTTTCCGCAAGAACCGTCGTGCATTTCCTTCATGAGTCTCATAGCAACGAGGCCATGGACGCATTTTAGGTAAGGTCCGGAAATGCTTCGTTTGAGGAGGACAGATTCAGTTACGCAATATCTCGCGCTTAATGCTTTGAGCTTTCGAGCCTCCCATTTATTGGGTGGAGTCTTTCCCTCCAGGATGTATTGCGTGATTGGAATTCTCCAATCCTCTCTTCCTACAACTTTGTTATGAAGAGACGAGGGAGGTTCCTGTTCGGGACCTGGTGTCGTGGTGCCCCCGGAGGTATTGGTAGGATTGGACTCCAGGGAGTCTGAATTCCGAGGAATACCTCCAGATGAATTTTGGAGAGCTGTACGGCTTCTGGTTTTAACTCTGCAGATGACTGGGTCTGAGTTGGTGCCCCCGGGGGTATTCTCGAGATCAGGCTCTAAGGAGTCTGAATTTCGAGGAATATCTTCCGTGACTTGGATTATGTTCCCGGAGGTATGCTTTTTTGCGCTGCATATTCTGGTTTTTGGAAACCAAAATGTTGTGAAAACCTGGGTAGCTACCGCTTCAGGGCAGGTACCTTCGGGCTGCGCTTTTAGTTTGCTCTCTTTTTCAGCTTTAGTAGCTATGTCGATGCTTGGTTTCTCGATTCCTTCTACGGGTATGATTCGTTTTACGAGGAGGTCTGATGTGGAAGCTAAAGCAGCCAATGCATCTGCTGAGGAGTTCTCACCTCGTGGGATTCTCGTTAGCTCGAATTTGTCGAACTGCCTAGTGAGGTTCTGGACGACTTCGAGATATGCCCCCATTCTTTCGTCCCTCGTTTCATATTCTCCGTGAAACTGGCTAGCTACTAGCTGTGAATCACTATAAGCGTTTAGCTCTCGGATTCCGAGGCTTAGGGCTAGCTTCAACCCTGCGATTAGTGCTTCATATTCAGCTTCGTTGTTTGAGGCGCTGAATCCGAGCCTATATGACTGCTCGATGGTTTCTCCTGCTGAAGAAGTTAGCCTTAGACCGATACCGGAGCCCTGTTTTGATGAGGCTCCGTCGACGTATAGGCTCCACTTCGGAGATTCCATTTCGGAGTCTAACTGCTCGGATGTCAATTCGATGATAAAGTCAGCGAGGACCTGAGCTTTCGCTGCTGCTCGAGGTCTATACTCAATATCATATTCGCTGAGTTCTATGGCCCATTTAGCCAATCGCCCTGACTGGCTGGGGCTGTGCAAGATCATTCGTAATGGTTGTGAGGTCATTACAACGATCGAATGCGATTGGAAGTAAGGTCGCAATTTTCTGGCAGCTGTTACGACTGCTAGAGCTAGTTTTTCCATCGCAGGGTACCTGGTTTCGGCATCTATCAAACTTTTACTGGTGTAATAGACAGGTCTTTGTTCGTTTTGTTCCTCCCGTACTAGAACGCCGCTGACTGCAGCAGTAGATACAGCGAGATATAGGTACAATGGCTCTCCTACTACTGGTTTAGATAGGATCGGAGGTTCGGAGAGGTAAGCTTTCAATTGCTTGAAGGCTTCTTCACATTTCTCGTCCCATACGAACTTCTTATTATTTCTTAGAAGCTTGTAAAATGGGAGACATTTATCGGTAGACTTGGATATGAATCGATTCAACGCCGCGATTCGTCCAGTCAGTCTCTGCACCTCCCTGGTCGTCTTAGGTGACGGCATTTCTAGGAAGGTTGCTATCTGCTGCGGGTTGGCTTCAATGCCTCTTTCGGTTACGAGATAGCCTAGGAACTCGCCTGAGGGTACCCCGAAAGTACATTTAGTGGGATTGAGCTTCATATCGTACTTGTTCAAGATATCGAAGCATTCCCTTAAATGGGAGATATGATCTTCCCCGGCTGAGGATTTGACTAGCATGTCGTCGATATAGACCTCCATGGTTTTTCCAAGTTGTCCAGCAAACATCTTATTTACTAGCCTTTGATAGGTAGCTCCTGCGTTCTTTAATCCGAATGGCATAACCTTATAACAATAGGTTCCTCGTTCGGTTATGAATGCAGTTTTCTCTTGGTCCTCAGGATCCATCATGATTTGGTTATATCCTGAGAAGGCATCCATGAAGGATAGGAGTCGATGGCCAGCTGTTGCTTCAACTAGGCGGTCGATGTGAGGTAACGGGAAGCTGTCTTTAGGGCAAGCTTTGTTTAGGTCTGTGAAATCTACGCAGATTCTCCACTTCCCGTTTTTCTTCTTTACCACTACTGGGTTAGCTAACCAGTCGGGGTAATGTACCTCTCGAATGGACCCAGCTTTCGTAAGTCGGTCAACTTCGTCGTTAACAGCTTGAGCCTTTTCGAGACCTAGCTTACGACGCTTCTGTTTGATTGGTTTGAAAGTAGGGTCAACTTTTAGCTTATGGGTGGTGACGTTCGGATTTATTCCTTTCATGTCGTTGGTGGACCACGCAAAGGTTTTGACATTGCTTTTCAAAAAATCGATGAGCTCCTTTTTTGTCTCAAGAGGTAGCTCGGACCCGATGCTCACCTTTCTTTCAGGATTTGAGTCGTCGATGCAAATTTTTTCGGTTAGGTTCCTGGGGGGACCTCGAATATTTTGTTGCATCTCGCGACCTTCCTGGATCTGTAATTGCTATTGGGGGGATGTTTTGAGGATTTCGAATCCTCCCAAGTAGCAGATCCTGGATATCTTCTGGCTACCGTGTATGGTAGCTATCCCTTCGGGTGTTGGAAATTTTACGCACTGATGGTACGTTGAGGCTACTGCCTTCATTTTGTGGATCCAAGGTCTTCCCAAAATCGCGTGGAACGGGGAAGGTCTATCGATGACTACTAAGTTGGTCATTTTCATTATTCCGCCAGCTATGAATGGGAGCTTGATTGTTCCCAATGAGGTAGCTGTTTCTCCGGAGAAGCCTACGAGATTAGCTTTTTGGCCAATAATTTCGTAGTCGTCTATTTCCATCCCTTTTAGGGTGTTATAGAAAATGAGGTCGACAGAGCTTCCTGTGTCTATCATGAGCTTAGGAACCTCGTATCCTGCGATGTTCAGGGTGACGATCAACGCATCATCGTGAGGTCTGTCAAGGTTTGAGGTCTCGCTTTCCCAGAAAGAAATCTTAGTGTTGGATTCAGGATTAGAAGGCTTAGGTCCAGTGTTAGACACAGCCTTCCGCACGTGATTCTTAATGGAATTGACGGAGTCTTGACATATGTCTGATCCTCCAAGGATACAGTCCACCCTCGAGTCGGGGTTCGATTGATGGGAGGGTTTGCTCAAGAGAGCTTCGACTTGTAAACTTTTTCCTTGGGGGAATTTCCCAAGAATCATGTCGACTCTTTTTTTGGGAACTGGAGGTGGCGAATCGGTTTCCTTCTCAGGTGACCTCTCGCGTTTCGGGGAAATGTCCCTGGAACCTCTTTTCTGATAAGGTGGCGGCTTTTTAAGATCCACGCCCTTTATTTCTCCGGCTGCGAATTTAGCTGCCAGCTGGCGTTGGAGGTCCCAACATTCTTCGGTTGAGTGTCCTTCGCGATCGTGATAAGAGCAATGTTTGCCTTTATCGAAGCCTTTTGACCAGGGAGTTTTGTTTGCAGCTGCAATAGGTTTCTCTTCCTTGTCTTCCTCGATTGCGTAGGAATGTTCTCCCTGAGTTTGATTATTTCGGGGGTTACCCTTTTTATGAGGTCCCTTAGTCTCGGAGGAGTCACCTTTCGCATGATTCTGTGGTTTCTTGTGGAGTTTATCCAGTGCAGATGTTTCCTCCTCCAAAGTAATATACTTGGTGGCTCTATGAAGAGCGTCATCGATAGTTGGAGGAGCGTTGAGTGTTAACTCTGACCAGAATTTCGACCTATAGAACAGACCTCTCCTAAGGGCCTCGATGGCGACTAGGTCGTTAGGATTCGAAAGCTTAGTTCTTATTGCCCTGAATTTCTCAATGTAGACTCGTAATGAATCTCCCATTCCTTGGCTGACCTTCCAAAGGTCGGCCTCGGAAGCTTGCTTCCGGATATGGGTTGAGTATTGCTTCATAAAGGCGTTGGTTAATTGATCAAAGTTGTCTATCGAGGCTGGCTCGAGGCCGGAGAACCACTCAAGGGCTGTTCCGACCAAATTTTCGGCGAATGTTCTACAGTAACCTGCTTCACATTCTTCCTGAGTGAAATGAGCTTTAACAATTGCCAATCGGAAAGCTCTCAAATAGGCCTTTGGGTCGGAGGTCCCATCATACTCAGGAATTCTGATTTTTCGGGTATCTCTTATGTGAGAGCCGGCAATTCTGTCCGTGAATGGAGTTCCACGGGTTTCTTCGATTAAGCTATCGATTTCGGGAGCTGAACTCGTAGCTTTATGGACTTGAGCTCCCAATTTCTGGAGAGCCGCGTGAGTTCTCTCCATATATCTACGGATAGCTTCAGGTCCTTCAAACGGAAGGATATTTGGATCGTTCGCAGGTACCCGATGAGTATGTTCCTGACGGAATCGAGTTGGCTCATCTTCCCATGCGGTTAGTGGGCTAAGTCGCTCGACATTTCTTGGGTTATCGGAGTTTATCCTTTGATAACCGTCCTCATTTGGGACCGAGCTTCTAGTTTGATAAACCGAAGCTGACGCTCTGCCTCCAGATGGGAAGGATATTCCTGCTCCGGACCTAGGATCAGGTGGCGGAGGAGGTAAACGATTACTTCTGTCAGTGACCTGGCCGGGTGTGGAGCTGGTTGTCGCTACGTTACTTCCCATAGCACTGGCATTAGGTGGATTGAATACGGGAACTGTTCCAGTATGAGGTGTCTGGAAAGCAGATCCGCGTCCTTCAGGGGCAGTGCTATCAGGGGAAAAGTTTAAACGTGCTCGGGGAAAAGAGGGATCGGTTAATCGATCATGGAAGATGACCCCCGGAGCTTGACGTTGCGGTGGTTGGGTTGTTGCGTTTAGAGATCTAGTTATCTCTTCGAATCGTTGTTGACGTACAGCCAGCTGATGCATCGTGCGCTCACTTTCCTGATCTCGGTCTACTAATTGTATCATCATCTGGCGGATCTCAGAGAGCTGAGCCTCCGTTTGATTCGGAATGGCTTGCTGCTGAGGATTCTCGGTAACCGGGAGCTCGGAGGTGTTTCCACCTAATGACCTCGGGTTAGTAACTCCGGTTGTAGTTTGGCTCGTTCGAGCATCAACCGGAAGCTGTTGCCCAGATCGGTGGTCGCCATGTTGAGGCTCTGTGACTACGAGACTAGAGCCTCCGTCATTCGGTGAGCCATCGCTCTGAATCGGGAGGTTAAGGTCAGACGGGGTTGTTGTCTGATCGGTAGGGTTCATCCTCGAGTTAGAGTAAGGGATTCGATTGTTTCTTCCCCACAGACGGCGCCAATTGTGAGGGGTAAAACTCACACCTAGATTTTAGATCAGGTTTATGTTTAAGAAAGGTTAGGGAAAGATTATCGCGGGCTGAATCCCGTAAGAACTTGATGAATGAACTTCGATTTGTATTGATATAATAGAAAATGGGATGGTTACAAAGATGTTTCTTTTGATGATTACAAAGATAAAAAGGATTATATCTTAGGAATGCTAAGTAAAATCTGAGTAGGTTCGGATCCCCTTCTTAGTCTTCGACCTTCTCTTTTTATAGCTTTGGACTTCTTTAGGTTGTTTGCAACTGGTCTCCGAGATCCTCTCCGCTTGAGGTGGAATTTGCAACAGCTTCCCTTTGACCGGGTCCTGCGCTTCTTATTGTTGTGACGTGAGCTTCCGCTTCGTCGTGACCTCCTTAGTTAGAATCCTTAGCTTTCAGCCTCCGGCTCTTTTTAGGCATTGACCCTGCGATGGGCCTGTCCCGGCCCATTACCATCTTTTATTATTTGGAGATCAGCTACCGGGCCATATTCGGGCCCAACAATAAGTATCGTAACAGATTATGTCGATCATATCGGTACATAACACTCCTCCTTGATCGACACATCCGGTTCAGGGTTCATTCATGCTTTTGATGTTGCCTCATTAAAACCTTTCCAGGAAAACCTAGTGGGACAAAACCGTGGATAAGGAAAAAGAGTACAACACATGAACTCCTCCTGATGAATGCATCACCGAAGATCCTTCAGTCGACGCATGCCTATCTGGTGCACGAGCTTCTTGAACACTGATGTGGCTAAGGACTTGGTAAAGAGATCGGCTGAATTCTCACTTGAACTGACTTGTAACACTTGGACCTCTCCTGCCTTCTGGAGCTCGTGGGTAAAGAGAACTTTGGAAGAATGTGCTTCGTCCGGTCTCCTTTGATATATCCATCTTTAAGCTGAGCAATGCAGGCTGTGTTATCTTCGTATAGGATGGTAGGTGGGTCCTTTCCTTTGGTTATACCACAAGTGGTACTGATGTGTTGTGTCATGGATCTCAACCATACACTCTCTCGACTAGCCTCATGCATCGCCAATATTTCTGCATGATTTGAGGAAGTAGCCGCCATGGTCTGTTTCATGGACCGCCAAGATATTGCTGTCCCTCCATGTGTAAAAACATATCCAGTCTGAGATCTACCATAATGTGGATCATATAGGTAACCTGCATCAGCAAAACCAACTAAACCTTCCTTAGATTGGTTAGTAAACATAAGACCCAAATCCTTCGTTCCTTGTAAATAACGAAGTACATGTTTTATCCCATTCCAGTGCCTTTGGGTCGGACATGAGCTGAACCTAGATAGTAAGTTCACTTCAAAACTGATGTCTGGTCGTGTATGGCCAGCTAAATACATCAAAGCTCCTATGGCACTGAGATATGGCACCTCTGGACCAAGGATCTCTTCATCGTACTTCTTCGGACCAAATGGATCCGTGTCCGGACCAAGGCTTCTCAGAATCATGGGACTGTTTAATGGGTGAGATTGGTCCATATTAAATTTCTTGAGTATCTTTTCTGTATATGTTTCTTGATGCACAAAGATTCCATCTTTCACATACTCAAATTGTAAACCCAAACAAAACTTTGTTTTTCCGAGATCTTTCATCTCGGATTATTTCTTGAGATATTCAACAGTTTAGGAAATTTCTCCAGATGTTCCTAGGATATTTAAATCATCTACATATACTGCAATGATTACAAAACCCTTATTGAACTTCTTTATGAAAATACATGGGCAGACCTGGTCGTTTTTGTATCCTTCTTTCAGGAGATATTCAGATAGTCTATTGTACCATATTTGACCTGATTGCTTTAATCCATAAAGAGACTTGTTCAATTTGATACAATGTTGTTCTCGAGAACTCTCTTTGTTTTTCATTTCAATACCATCTGGAATTTTCATGTATATCTCATTATCCAGTGGACCATACAAGTAGACAGTTACAACATCCATTAACCGCATATCTAGACCTTCTCTTATAGCCAGACTTATTAAAAATCTCAAGGTCGTAGCATCCACCACAGGGGAATAAGTTTCCTCATAATCTATTCCTGGTCTTTGTGAGAATCCTTGTGCAACAAGTCGTGCTTTGTATCTCACAACTTCACCTTTCTCATTTCTTTTTCTCACAAAAACCCATTTGTATCCCACTGGTTTTATATCATGGGGCGTCCGGATGATCAGTCCAAATACACCTCTCTTTTTCAATGATTCTAACTCCACATTAATGGCTTCTTTCCATTTTAACCAATCTGGTCGTTGCATGCATTCATATATAGATGTGGGTTCTAGATCCTCATTATCCATCAATTCAAGTGCTACATTGTATGCAAATATATCATCCATGTCGACATGTTTTCTGTTCCATTTCCTTTCAGGCATGACATAATTTATTGAGATCTCATTATTGTCAGGGACCTCAGTACCTTGATCCTTGGCGTCCCAAGTTTCTTTTGGTGGTACATGAGTTTCATTTTCCATGTCTAGGGTTTCAA
The DNA here is from genome assembly GCF_000801105.2 of Raphanus sativus. Classification (NCBI taxonomy): domain Eukaryota; kingdom Viridiplantae; phylum Streptophyta; class Magnoliopsida; order Brassicales; family Brassicaceae; genus Raphanus; species Raphanus sativus. Next base: position 12,233,219 of record NC_079512.1, on the reverse strand, counting down.
AGGATTTGGATTTCTTTGCACCTTTTCTTTTCCGAACTTCTTTGTCTTTGGAACCTGATGGTCTACCACGTTTTAACTGTGGTTTAGACGTAGTAGCAGCTTGATTATGTCCCTCATGGACATCAAGTCTTATCGGTGCATTGGCAGCTGGTATATATGACTTGGTTGCTCTATTTGGGTCAGCAAAGGAATCTGGCAATTTATTAGTTAGTTCCTGCAAATGTATTATTTTCTGGACTTCTAGATCACAATCTCTAGTCCGAGGATCCTGCCATGTTAAGGATGTTTGATTCCATTTTATATCTTTTTCCAGCTTACCAAAATATCCCCCTAATGCTGGATACTTAGATTCATCAAAATGACAATCCACAAACCTGGCCTTAAACAAATTACCAGTTGTTGGCTCTAGGTATTTAATAATAGTGGGGGAATCGTATCCAACATATACTCCCATCCTCCTTTGAGGTCCCATCTTTGTTCTCTGTGGTGGTGCTATAGGCACTTGGACTGCACATCCAGAAACTCTTAGATGGGAAATATCTGGCTCATGACCCGTAATTAGTTGGGATGGCGAGTATTTATGCTCACTTGATGGCCTGAGTCTAATTAACTCGGCTGCATGTAGCACAGCATGTCCCAAGCTGATATTGGGAGTTTGGTATTCATTAAGAGTGGTCGGGCTCTTTTTATAAAAGATTCAGCCAGACCGTTCTGAGTATGGACATGTGCTACGGAATGTTCCACACTTACCCCCATGGACATACAGTAGTCATTAAAAGCTTGGGAAGTGAATTCACTAGCATTGTCAAGACGTATAGTCTTTAAAGGAAAATCTGGAAAGTGTGCTCTAAGTCTTATAATCTGAGCCAGCAACCTCGCAAGTGCTAGATTACGAGTTGATAAGAGACAAACGTGTGACCATCTTGTAGATGCATCAATTAAGACCATAAAATATCTCAAAGTCCCACAGGGTGGGTGTATCGGTCCACAAATATCAACTTGTATTCTTTCCAGAAAATTTATCATTTTCTTATTCACTTTGGCTGGTGATGGCCTAGTGATTAATTTTCCTTGTGAACATGCTTCACATGTGAGGTATTTAGGGATAACTCTTTTATTTTTCCAATTGTGGCCATTTGAATTTGTTATGATTTTCCTCATCATCACTGAACCGGGGTGACCCAGCCTGTCATGCCAAAGAGTGAACTCTTCTTTGAGTTTTTTGTGCATCACGGCATTAGCCTCAACCTGACTAGTCTTAACATAGTAAAATCCAGTCCCACATGCTGGTATAGTCTCAAGGACTCTTTTATTGTCTTGGGTGATATTATAAATCTGGAAAAATTCTTTATTTCCTTCACCCTTGGTTTCAATATGAAAACCATTAAGTCTTATGTCTTTGAAACTTAAGAGGCTCCTATTAGAGTTAGGTGAGTACAATGCATCATCTATCTCTAGATGTGTACCATTAGGCAATAAAATGCATGCTTGGCCGCAGCCTTCGATTAGGTTAGCTGTACCAGCTATGGTTGTGATGTCGGCTGTTTTATTAATCAGATTTATGAAGTATCGTTTGTCTCTCAGGATGGTATGGCTGGTACCACTGTCTACCACAAATGAGTCCATTCCACTTTTCATTCTTCAAAAACAATACATATAATTAATAATAATTTTCATGTATGGTATATATATATTTTTTTTCGTATATACTTAATATATATTTATAATTTTGAAGAATAATTGTTTTGGTATATAATCGGTTTATTATTTTATTTTTTTCTTGTTTATTATACGATTATATATATTTTTATGTTTGTTTTTTTTCTTTTTTTTTCTTTAGGCGTAGGAATATATAAAATAAATAAAAAAATTTATTAATGCATAATATAAAGTTTAACACCAAAACCAAACATAAAAAATAAGAAAACACCAAAACCGGGGGAAAAATAAAAAAAAACTATGGAATTTTAATTCCTTATTTCAGAATGTCTGAAGTTTGAAACTCCATCTCGGTATCTTGGTTTAATCCTTCCTCTTTGTTCTGGACATATTATGTGTCCTCTTCGTCATCATCTCCTTCATATCCTAAGTCTCGAACCATATGAGCTTCCGGTTTCTCTGTTAGACCTTTGATATAAAGTTCACATAGGTGCTTAGGAGTACGGCTTCTTTGCCCAATGGTTCCCCATACCACAACGATGGCACATATCAGTCTTGATCTGAGGTTTAAACGACACACTACGGCCACGACCACGACCACGGCTGAAACCTGGTGTGTTCCCGCGACCACGTCCTCGCCTGTGTGCGTTAAACATGCCACCTCGTCCCCTACCTCTACCACGGAATGAGCAGGGTTGGTTATTATGGTGGACAAGGTTACTCTCTTTCTTTTGCTCTATAGCAAGTTTAGAGATGTCTGGTAACGGAGCCGTTCCCGGAGGCTTCATCTCACTGTTTTTCATTAACAGTTCATTATTGGCTTCAACCAACAAGAGACATTCGATCAACTCAGTGTATGTGATGAACTTTCTTTCTCTGTATTGCTGTTGCAATACCATGTTACTGGAATGCATCGTAGAGAAAGTCTTATTAAGCATCTCGAGCTCAGTAACTTTTTCACCACATAACTCCATCATGGAAACAATTTTAAACAGGACAGAGTTGTACTCGTCTACTGTTTTATAGTCCTGGAACCTCAAGTGTTTCCAGTCATATTGAGCCCTTGGGAGCATCACCATTTTCTGGTGGTCATAACGTCGCTGTAAAGCGTTCCAAAGGTCCAATGGATTTTCCATGGTTCTGTTCTGAGTTTTAAAACTCTCTTGGAGATGATGGCGTATTATATAAATAGCACTGTATCGATCTTTATCACTGGACTTATTGTCACTGATGATCATATCACCAAGTCCTTTTGATCGTAGCATGATCCTTGCATCAAGTGCCCAATCAAGGTAATTTTCACCATTGCTTTTCAAAGCAGGGAAGTCGAGATTTGCCAATTTAAACATCTGAAAAAAAATATTTCCCCCATTAGATATAATCATACGATAACATATATATAAACTTTCAGTTCATACCAAAAAAAATCAGACAATAAGGTAATGTAAAAAAATCAGACAATAACGTGATCGAGGCAATGCGATGATTTTTAGTAAACAAACGATAGCTCGTAATACATCGATGAACTGATCGAAACAAACAAGGTAATATATATATATGTGAAACAGAGTGAGCTAACAGGATGATATGCAAAACAGACCAAGCGAGCATAGTAGTATTCAGTTCGGATCAAAACAGGCGGATGAGTGATAATGCATCGATGATCAGGTCAGGTTTCTTTGAAAAAAAATATGAATGATCTAGCTCCTATCGGGCGAGATTTCTAGTCTGATCAGATCAAAACGAGCTATGCATTAACACTTATTAGACGAGTTGATTCGGAACAGGGCAAGATATATATATATACAAAACAGAGCATGATATATAAAGGACGTACGGTTTGAACAAAGTAAACAAATCAAAATCAAACGAACAGAGCGATGTATTTTATACGAAACAGATCAAGCGAGCAAGATGATATCTTCAAGCGAAACAGAGCAAACGTGAAAGTGAAGCTATCTTAGATAAAAATATAAACAAAGATGACGAAAGCTTTGAATCAAAAAACAGAGTCCCGAACAATTTGAGATCACGCATAAACTGATATAAATATAGCTACATGTATGCGGTTAGGGGTTTTAAGATTCCTACTCGGGTTCTAGTATAGTTTTCGATGATACCTTCTCCTTTTGATGGGTTGATCGGTCTATGAGAATGAGATCGTCAAAGCTTTACTTCTTCTCGTCGAAGATCGCTTCTCGTCTCACAGCTATCTTCTCGTGGATAATGTTGTTCAGAACTTTAAGCAATATTGCCATAAGATATCATATATACGTATATTTACTATTTACTTTATATTACTAAAATTTTAACTTAAATATCAAAATTTATATTCTGAAGTGTAAAATATAAGAACCTCTATAAATTAATACTTGATAAATTAATAATCTCTATAAATTAATATATTTTTCGGTTCTGAATAGGACCACTTTAAAATATGACATAAATCATAATATAATAAAATAATATGTTTTAGAAAGTCCTATGTAAATATATGGTCTCATTAAAATCATAAATTAATGCGTCAAAAAGATAATAAATTTTATATATTCAAATTTTAAAAATAGAAATATATTATAATGTGTCAAAACATAATAAATATTATATTTATCAAATTATGTCAAAAATTTATATTTATCAAACTTTAAAAATTATTTTTATTCGCGAATTCGTGGAGAACCACCTAATTCTCTTTAATTCTCTGTGTTATCATTTAGACTAATAATATTCTCTATGATTTTGTGTGTTAAAATATGAAATTTTATTGTTTCTGATTTGAATTGTCGTGTAGAGAGAGAGAGTAACTTAATAAAATTTTGATTTGAATCAACACACATTTTTTTTGTTTGGTACGTGTTAAAACAGTCATCGGTGAGGAAGAAAGAAAATATTACACCAAAAAAGAGAGATTAATTTATGGTGTGGAGTAAAGTTTATTATTTAGCAGGTTAAATAAAAGATTTAGTGTGGGATCAATGCAAACTGGTTTTTTTTGGACAATGCAAACTGTTTTATATCATCAGTTTCGTGTATAATATATATTGACTATAATGTTTAATGCTTTTTGATATGGAATAGTTTTGGTTTAGAATTGATTTAGGAAACAATTTATTAAATTAGGAAAAAATAATAAATAGTTAAGATTATGTTTATTTACTATTTCAATAACATTGTCTTGTAAATAAGTTGGAAGTATTCGTGTTATTTCTTAATAATATATAAGCGGTATGAAGAGCACCGTGAATAGTTACGAGGAGGATGAGAATGCCGTACTTGTCATGTGCGCTCATGTAATGATTTCACATGCACTGTGGCCCTCCAAAATCAAAACACGATGTCTATAAAGAGCAAACAAAAAGAAAACTTTGGATTCATGTTCTTATTCCCCTTTTCCTGCTTCTCTGTTAAAGTTTTTCCATTACTCCATTATTGATGAACAACCAAGAAAACAGATGGTGCCGACAAAAAAAAACAGATGGTAAAGGTTATAACTTTTATCTCAAAATTAAATTACATATTATAAAAAAACTAAGTCGTTTTGATCTAGTAGTAAACGAGCTCTACCTGGAATTTCCACCCTAGGTTCGAGTAGTATTGGCCAATCATAGACGTTTTGAATAGCAAAAACCCTGAATTTCTATAAATTTTGTGGAATTAATCTTTGGACCTAAAAATGTTTGGGATTCCCACGACTATTAAAAAATATATTAAAAAACAAATATGTTTAATAAGTATATATAAGTCATCTTTTTAACTGTCATATACTTTGTAGTTCTCGACTTATTAGACTGAATTTGAATATTCAATCGACCATAATATATGTATATATATTAGGTGATTTTTTCATGCTCATACATAGATATAAATATTGATTTTAAATCATTTTGTAATTTATATTGTAAATAATATGTATGATTTACATTAATAATAGTGTGTTATTTTAATTATATGTATGATTTCGTATACATAATATCTGGTCTATTTGGTTATTATTTGGATATATTAGTTAACAAATATTTTTTCGAGTCAACCATAATACTTTTGTTCTATATTAAAATCTTGATTGTGTTTTTATTTGCATTTAATTTAATTATTCTCTTAAATTGTAAATATAATTAGAAAGATTATGTGTAATTTAATATATATATATATATTGTTTTGTCACGGGTATTTAAATATCGATATTTTAGGAACAAATCACCCCTAGAATCGATTAGATCATACTCTCCTTCATATGGATGACATAATATTATCTTTGCTAGATCTCTGGTTAGCAAACAACTAATCAAAAGAGTGAGAACATGATCATCTATATTAGTATGGAATGATCATTGGGTACTTACCACTCGCCGAAAACCAGAAAATAGAAATGTTTTTATTCACCACTCTGATCTTACAATGGATTCGCTCATCAACACAACATCATGCACATGAAATTTACAGGTTATTCGACATTTGGTAGACCCACAAGACGTAAAGATTATAGAGTATACCTTTGAGCATGATGTATATGGTTGACAAAGATAGATGTCATTTCACGAATAATAGGAAATACACTATCAAATCTAGTTATCAAGTGGAAAGAATATATTCAAATAAATGGTACCAGTATACGGACCCACCGTTACCCCTTTAAAGGCTTACTTTTGGAAGATATCCCACCGAAGATCAAGCATTTTTTATGGAAAATAGTATAACGATGTATACCGGTAAAGAAAAAATCTACAGGCAATAAGACTACAAGGAAATATAGTAATTGTGCAAGATGTGGAGCCAATGAAAAAACAATTAATCATGTTCTTTTTGAATGTCCACCGGCGATCCAAGTTTGGAGTCTCTCGAAGATTCAATCATACCCATATATTTTCCCTTCCTCTCTTTATAGGAACATGTATCATTTATATTGGAGGGTGTCTCCGCCCATGGAAGATTATCGGTTGGATATTATGGTATATTTGGAAAAGACGAAACATCAAGATCTTTAGTGACATCCTCAAACTCAGAAACTGAATCAATAACTTGGACATAGGCTCATGCATTACTCACCCAGAGAGTCGCCCAATCTAATGAGTTGGAACTGTCAAGTTTACCTTCCATACCAGAGCGTTGGTGTTTTACAGATGGATCATGGAAAGAGCATACATTTTTTTTTCAAATCAAGGATGGTATAGTACTTTTGAAGTTTTTTAGGATTCTATGGGGGACAAGGAACACGGAGCAAGTCTCTCACCATTACATTCGGAAGTAGAAGCACTCATTTGAGCCATGGAATGTATGAGAAATCTACATCAGTATCACGTTACATTTGCAACGGGTAGTTCTCAATTGGTGAAGATGGTTTCAGCACCAGAAGAATTGCCTGCCTTTGCAAACTACATATTGATATGGGTTGCAGCGTTGAAATAATGATAGGATGGACACCTCCTCGGTTGGGGTGGATGAAGCTTAATTAATACCGATGGGGCATCCCATGGTAACCCGGGGCCGGCATCTGCAGGGGAGTGATGCACTAAAAATGAATCCTTGCTACTGTCAAGTTAACAGTTGTGATTATAGTACTTTAGATTCACTTCAGAGGACCAGTCTACACTTTACTCTTATGAGTTCAATATTAATCTAAGAAGAAAATTGGGTTTTGATTTCAAAGGTGACGTAGAAAACAAGTAAACTAGAGATTGATTCAATTTAACAAGAAGCTAGCCTAGGGTGTTTCATCGGGTGTTGAATTGGAGCCAAACAATTATTCAAGCGCGATGCAGTGCTTTCTAGAACTCGATCACTCAGCTGGAACACCCCACTATTGTGGTGGTGATCCATTTGCAGATCGATCTCACCATCTAACTGTCGTTGACATGAGAATCGATTGCAAGCCTTAGAGATCAGGTCCGATCAGTTCACTTACTACCCTAATATCTATTTTCGCTGATTAGAGATATTAAGCTCATTCGATACATGTCAAGTTATCTCTTATGCGGTTAGCTAGGTGATTAAACTTAGGATCTAACATCAAGTGACCAAGTTACTGCAAGCATTAAGAACAATATGAATGAAGAACAATTGAGAATCGCTTATCTATCTTTAGCTCATGTTTTAACACCCTAAAAACTCTAGGCGAGCTAGATCACTACTCGATCATGATGTAAGCAATCAAAGACATAAATTATGAATAAAATTTCATAAGAACAAGAGTAAAAACAAAGGGTTCAGATGATCTTCTCTATGAGAGAGAAGAGTTGAAATCAGTTGATTCTACGGTAATTTGTTTTTAGAATCAGCTTTCTGCTCTTGCTAGCTTTAGACTATGAAATTTAGGCTATGAAAGTACATGTTTCTCGTCAGATTAATATCTCAAAAATCTATTCCTATGATGTATCCTTCCAAGTTCAAAAAAAAATTCAGTGTGAAAAAAACATGCATATTTTCTTTTCTTCTTTTTAGAATCAGTGTTATTTACGGTTAAAGTTTTGTTTAGAGTACAGAGAGTACAATTTTGAAACACAAAATCCGCATTGCCGCATAAGTATTTGACAGCACTAATTATATTAATATTCTTTGTAGAACTGTTTGGTTAAATGAACCTAAAAAGTGTTTTCATAACCTACAAAAGTGTAACCGTAAGAATCAGAGAAATCAGAGCTGCTTCACAATGCCACGGCTTCCTGTTTGGCTGGTATAGTAAAATTCACGAAAGATTTATCCAGGGCCGTCTCGAACTTTATATAGACCCTGTTCAAAATAAAAACTAAGACCTTGTTAATGATCTGAAACAATTTAGATTTTTTTACAAAATATCATTAAAATATAAAATAACTACTACAATTTAATTATTGTATATTTAAATACCCCTGTCACCATTTTCTAGTTTTTAATGAAAATCATTGAAAATGATCATTTGGCATTTTTCAATACAAAATCATCAATTAAATCATCAAATTTGATCATTCTTCTAGCTGTTTCTAGCTTTTTAGTTTTTCTTTTACGTTTATTATACTCTTGATTAGATACGACACTCTTTTTTTTGTCGACAGAAGTTGTATGTTAGTTTTTTTCCTTTGTGCTTGCTATTTTTTATTTTTTTTAAAAAGGTGAAGAAACTATATCTTGTTCTCTCTATTTATAATCACTAATTGATAATTGTTTCATTAACATAATCAAATTAGAATGTTAACTTTCTATACTGCCATTGAATATTCAAGAACACATCAATAACCATTTCTTACTTTCCATAATATATAATTGATATAAATACTAATTACTTCATAATTTTTTGCATTTTTAGTTTAAATAAAGAATTGTAATTTATATTCATTGGTTATAAATACGAAAATTAAATTCAAATATAGTTTTCTGATTTTTTAATAAATATATGATTTTAAATTTATAACTATTACTAATCCAAAAAAATTATGAATCCTCTAAAATTTTGGACCCTGTTCGATCGCTCCACTTGCACGTGCTAAAAGACGGCCTTGGATTTATCCTTAGAATAGGTCTAATGGGAGTATTATACTGGAGTTCTGAAAGCAAAAAAAAAATAAAATAATGGTAAAAAAGTTATCAGCGTCAGTTCTCTGCAGACAAATCATTAAAAACCTTCAATTGTAATTGTTTTGCCATTTGTCAATTTTCAAATGGTTTATAATTTTAGAAAAAAGTAAAAATATAATTATAAAACTGTCTATGAATAAATTACTGTTATTATTATGGTAAGAACCTAATTTGAGATATTAACCGATGTGGTTGCCCTTAGTTAAGAAACATCTATCTTTCACGCCTTAAAACTGTATAATAGATATGAGAAATTCTTAGGTTCATCCCTAGAGTAAACCTTTAGGTTCACCCAACCAATAGGATTTCATTATTTCATATTCAGTATCTTTAAAAAGGAAATAAAATATTGTCAAGTTATATTCTATTTTTAAACTAAAAATAAAAATAAATAAAAAAATAATATTAATTGCAAACAAAAACACATTTTAAAAAAAAAATATTTTTAATACCGTCAGCCAAACACTAAAGCCTAAACTCTAAATCCTAAACCCTAAACTCTTGGATAAATCCTAAACCCTTGGTAAATCCCAATCACTTGGATATATTTTAAATCCTTAGGGTTTAGGATTTATCCACGGGTTTAGAGTTTATCCAAGGTTTAGGGTTTAGTATTTAGGGTTTAGTATTTAGGATTTAGGGTTTAGTGTTTTGGTGACTGTGTTAGAAATTTTCTTTTCTTAAATCCAAAGATTTAGGATTTATCCAAGGGTTTAGGTTTATCAAGGATTTAGGGTTTATGATTTAGGGTTTAAGGTTTAGTGTTTTGGTGACAGTATTTTAAATATAAATTTTCTTTTTGTCACAACTATAATTTTCTATATATTTTTTATTTTAAAAACATAATAAAATATGACAATATTTTGTTTCCGTTTTTAAAAGATAATGAATATGAAATAATGAAATCATATTGGTTGGGTGAACCTAAAGGTTCACTCTAGGGGTGAATCTAAGTATTTCTCAATAGATATTCTTATCTTACAGTAATGCTAGAATGAATATAATAAAAAGATATGTAATATTTTTTCTATGTAAAAAAGGGAAAGAGAAAAGCATAGTAGTAACCCATGTTCGAAATCGCGTTAGGCGTGAGTCGGGCGGCTGGTCTGGGCCTAGCGAGTTGACAAATAATCGGAGATTAATCGGAGACTAATCGGGGATTAGTTTTTAATATTTTAAAAATTATCTAATAATATCTAGGTTATTATGATGATATCCGTGAGAATGTACAATGATTTAAGATAGTCTAGCGGTTCTGCACTTTAATTCTTTGTACGAAACCCGGGTTCAACTTGTAATGCCCTCATTTTTCTCCATTTTTAAACCTTTTCTTTTAGTAAAGGGTAAAATCGTAAATATGCTTTCGTCTTCCCTAATTTTTTTTTCTAGATCTTACGATCTCTGCTGCGTTTCCATGGCGGCTATCGTTTTTGTTTTCACCAAATTCATCAAAATTTCATCTTGTATGCTTTAATCTCATAGATATATCATCCAATATATCGTTTTGGACATTCACAACTCAAAAAACAACAAAAAAAATGGTGTTGCCGATTTTATGGCCGAACAGGACGTAATCGCTACGGGCAACCGCCTCCCAGCGTCTCACCGGCGTTTAACCGACCGCCGAGAGCGCGTTTTCGAACACGGGTAGTAACTATTAATATAAGGAGTAGTTGAATGAAATCATTTTTATCAGTTGTGGAGAGAGAACTATTTTCAGGTTGAATTTTATTTGGGCTCGAAGAGATAATTTGGTGTCAGCATACAACCCACAAGAAATAGCGGTGTCTACATGGACGTGAGCCCAAAAATGTTAGGAAATAATATATATATATATATATATATACTCTCTCTGTTTTTTAAAGATCCATGTTTTAAGAAAAAAAATTGTTTTAAAAAGATACATTTTTTACTTTTTAATATATTATTTAATGAAAATCTGTTAACTTCAAGAAAATTAATTGTGTTTATTGGATTTTTATTGGTTAAAGATTATGGAAAATTGTTATTCACAAAAATCAATGCATTTTTAATGTGATTTCTTAATATATGTGAAAAGTCTAGAATATGTATCTTTAAAAAACAAAGGGAGTATTTTTTTGGTATGAATGTTAAATTTTATACCATTTTAATTTTTGACAGAAGTTACAATGAAAACAAGTAGCAGAAAAATAAAGACAACTACACAACACCAAAATACAAAAATAAAAACACAGCAAAATCTAGAAACACAAAAACTTAACCCTTACAAAATCCCAGAATTGGCTTGAATACATGGCCCAACAACCAAACCTAAATCTTAAAGTCCCAAACCAGACCCAACAATCACAGCATGGCCCAATAGGCAAAAAACGGCCCAGAAAACCCTAACCCTAAAACAAGCATGCTACCGCCGTCTTCGGGGAAAAGGATGTCCGCTGCAAGAAAATTTCGGGAGGAAGAAACCACCCAAAACCGAAGTGATACCGACCATCTCTTCGACCCCGAAACCATGAGAAGGGACCGAAGTGTGAAAAGTCGCCGCGTCGGCACAGAGAACCGCCAAACAAACCACCACACCAGATCTGAATACTAGATACCGGAGAAATCGACCACGGCAGAAGAAGAAGAGATCAAACTTACTCCACACGGGTGAAGACGAAGGTCAAGGGACAGAGGACCAACGGAGGAAGAGAGAACGCCGGAAAAACTTCTCGGAGTACCAGATCCACCGTCCCCAAGCAGATCGACGACTCAGAGACGACATCCGGCGAGCTTCCACCACAGCCCACACGCCACCGTCCCACGCGCGCGACTTCAGGGCCACCGCAACACCGCTACACGAAGCATCAAACACCAGATCCAGAAAACAGATGCGACAGGAAAAGAAGAGAAGAGGAGGAGACCCACCAGAGCCGTCCTCAAGCCACCGGAGAGCCATCGAACCTCGCCTCTGCTCGAACGTCGCCACACCAACACCACATGACAAAAAGAAATTAAGAGAAGTTGAGAGGGCCACCGATCCACAGATGAAGCACGAAAGGGGAGCAAAAGGGATGGAGGCGAAGTGCCTCTCACACCGTCAGAGATGACGGCGGAGAGGCGAAGGAGATCTCTTTAGGGGCGCTTAGGGTTTCTGTTTATTAGAGAGAAGGTAGAGAAAAAAAGTTTCTCTCTCCTTTCGAAATAATATATTTTGCTAAGAATGTTCCTGTGAAATACATTTTGAGGGGATCTAGACAATGCATAATAACAATATACCTGGAACAAAGGAATACATATATACGTAGTTGTTCAAAATAGAGGAATACATACATTAAGATGGATGAGCCTACTGTAGAACGGCAAGCTCACACTAACTGCATGCTTAGATTTGAGTTTTGCTCAAGCGCATTTTCTTACTTGGTCTGAGCCCATTTCTAATGGGTTTTGAATGATAATGTGTGTATTTAATTTGTAGAATAATCTGTCTCAAGTATAACAAATCTGATATGACATTTATGTAAAAGCCGAAATACCAAATTGATAGAAACGAAAATAGAAAAACAATGTTAAGGAAAAACAAATCGAAAGACGAAATGAAAAAACGATACGGAAACGTTTTCATAGACGAACATGGAGTCGAGATAAAATCTTTTTCTTTAACTATATATTCGACCTGTATTGAGATATGACTGTGAGAAATATCAAGTCCCATGATACAATCATGGCAGACGATTTATGCTTTACTCTAGAATGCTTAACGAACTATATCAGTGGCAGAGCCAGAATTTTTTTCAACTGGGGTCAATTTCTATATTAAAAATACTAACCTAAAAATATATAAAATAATAATTTTGGATTATCATTATATATGATTTTTAAAATTTAAATTTATTTACTACTGCTGAAAAATTAAAACTGGTTTGGAGTTAAAAATTATAACTAGAGTTTATAATTAGTTTAAATTAATCGGTACCAAAATATAAAAAATATTTATATAAATTATTATTTTACCCAATGTTTACTAGTATTAAAATTTGAATCAAATGATAGTTGTTTTAATATATTTGAAAACGTCAAAGCTATGATAATTTATTTAATAATGATATATATATACCATTAGTTTTTAATTTTAGTCTGTTAAACATGTCTTTATGTTTTAGTTTCCTCTGCAATTCAAACAAGAAAAATTAATACAAATACATGCTATTTTATTTTATTTAGAAATCTACTCTGTGTAGCTAAAGTTATTTATGGATTTATTTAAAATTAAGATGATAAAATAGTTTTTTAGTTGGAGCACTGTAGGTAGTTCTTGAAATCCTCATGCAACTGCAACTGTTTTGGAAGACTTAACAGGAGAGTGGGTGTGTTCCTTTCCTTTGTCTTTGTGCTCAGCCATGTTACTATGCTCCTTAGCATTGACCTTATCAACAATTTGATTTCTGGATTCCATCTAAAGCCTCCTGATAAGTTTCTCGAGACCCATCTTCTACTTTTTGTTCTTTAGGTAGTTCTTGAAATCTTCATGCGGAAGCTTTTGAATGAAGCTGAGAGTTGTGAATATCTCACAAATGGACATTCCTTCATTAGCGATTGCATGGAAAATGAGCTGCACGCTTCAACCTGATCCATGATGGGTTTTGAATCCACTATTTTGAAGTCATCGAATTTCGCAACCACATACTTCTGGCAGCCAGTGTCCTCACCTCTTTACTTCATGTCCAATGATCTCCATTGCTCTTTAGTTGTGGAAATCTCACAGTTGACTCGGTACAATCGGTCAATAAGATAAGGCAAACGAAAATGTATCCTTTGCAGATGAAGTCGGAAGGTACCCATATGTCAACACTTGTGAGAGTGTGCATATCATCAATCCCGTAAGAGATAATGCGCTTTTTAATCCTGGATGAATTTTTCCAACTTCATTGTTGTGAGGAAGAACAATATCTTCTTCTGTTATGTTTTGGAGCATTTTCCATAAAACTTTTTAGCATCAATCCTTGAGTGATCATGCCAGGTATAGCCGGAGAAGTTGGAACTGCAACCGGAGCACTTGTGGTTCCTAAAACAAAATCCGTTTGATAATTAACAGAATCGAACAGGCTATGACATGTGGTTTCATCAGCAACATTACTCACTAGAACAGTAGTTTATGTTGTCACAGCGATTGTTCCTCCATTTGTCACAGTTGCATCAGTCTGAGAAATGTTGAGTGGATTTTTCTAATCAATGGTGGTGTAATGGGGTTGTTAAGATCAGTTATTTTTCTGTTGAGAAAACATGAAAGTGGATTAGTACTCCATTCAATAAATAACATAATATTTATGATTAAAATAATAGTCTAAAATCGATTGCCATTTTTGGTGTTTTTAGAAGATCCCAAAAGCGGAACAAATCACCAAATCATATCCATAATAATAGTCTGAAAACATTTTAAAACTTGCTTGAAAGCGTTCACAGAAAACATTTGTGTAGACATAAGATTGTTTCACAAACTCGTTGTAGAAAGCGTTCATGGAAACGAATCAAATATAGAACATTTAAAATAATGTATCATAAACGTTTTGCGGACTACGCCAAAGTGAATCACAAACCCGTTTCAACAAAAAAAGAAACGTTTCACGGATATGCAAATTAAAAATCGTAAACACCGTTATAATAAAACCAGAAAACGTTCGCAAATCCTTGTGAAAACCGTTTTATAGACCCGTTTTTCAATCTGATCAAAAGCTTTAGAACAAAAGTTATTTAGGTTAAGGCTGTAGAAGCCAAAAAATGAATTGATAGAAACAAAAATATATAAGCGACATTAAGGAAAAAAAATCGAAAGACGAAACAAAAAACCGATATGAAACTGTTTCATAAACGAACATGAAATCGAGATACAATCTCTTTCCTTAACTCTAAATATTTGCTCCATAGTGAGACAGGACTGTGCGATATACCGAGTCCCAGAATACAACCATGGCAGACGATTCACTCTTCACTCCTGAATGTTCTAACGAACTATTTATTCTACGAAACACTCTCGAACTATTAACTTACGCTAAAGAATTTTCTCTGTTGGTTTTCAGTGTGAAAGTATTAAGTAATGAAGGAGGAGGAAATGAGTATTTAAGAGGAAATGAGTGTTCACTTTGCTTGACTGGCAGAGCACGTTAGCGAAGATATCTCGGAATTCTCGAGAGTGGAGAGTTGACAAACTTTCTCTGCAAGATTTTCATGTTTGACTTGTTCTTATCATTGGGCGAACAGGTAAACTTTGTGCTGTTCTTAGACAAACTACGCGTCATTTACACACAAACATCATGACTGCATGGTGGTTCGTCTCGCTTGAGTTTAATTATTTGTTTGATCTATGTTTGATCTTTAGACCTTGATTGTAATGTTTTAGTACTTGTCTCCAGAGAACGCCGGCTAATGACTCTGAAGGAGGTTATCTCCTGTCGGTTTAGAATCATAAGTTTGTTCCCAACAATGTACATGTCCATGGTTACTAATCAATGAAGCTTTGAGTAGGGGTGGACACTTCAGTTATTTTATCGATTCGGTATGGTTCAGTTCGGTTTGGGTAATTCGGTTCTAGAATTTTTCCAACTGAAATAAAACATAATTAGTTTGGTTTGGATCAGTTTCAGTTCGGTTTATATTCGGTTTGGTTTGTATTTCGGTTTGGTTTAGTTGGGTTTTTCGAATTTAGTTTTTCAAGAGAAATCATATTTTAAAACATAAACGCATGGTCAGGAAATCATGTGACTATGAAAAACAAATTATCTAAACTAATTCCAATATAAAACTGAAACAAAAACTCTAAAAACACACAAAAATTGATATAAAAATAATCAAATCAAAGTTAACTAAAGTAAATAAAAATTAAAAAATGTAGTTAATAATGCCTTTTAAAAATAAACTATGTAAATTAAATCTAATATAAAACTAAAACCAAAAACTTTAAGATCACACAAAAATTATAAGAACACAATTAAACCAAATTCAACTAAAATAAATAGAAAATTTATAAAACCAACATCGTTAATAAAGTTAATAGTGACTTTAGTATTAGATTTTAGTATATTGAATACTATTAGTATATTTAATTCAAATAATAACAAAAATACATTGGTATATCGGTTCAATTTAATTTGGTTCGATTCAGATCGGTTTCGATTCGGTTGGTTCGGATTGGAAAAATACTAAACCGAACTATTTGATAATAGACTTTGGTTAGGTTTGGATCAATTTCGGTTAGCAAAACTAAAAATTTAAAATTTATCTGTGATGTTGGACGGATCAATATTTTACAGAATAAGACGCCTTAAGTATAGTCGACAAAAAAAAGTCGCCTCAAGTATAACATAAATCTCGTAGGACATCTATTATATTAAAACAGAAGTCACAACTTTGATTCATGTGTGATATTTTTAAAAATAGACCCTTAAGTATAAATAACTTACCATTCATTAATTACTAAACATATAGTTCAATAATATATCAATTCTAATCTATTAATCCTAAAATCAGGATTAGTTAACGTACTCATATTGATATCTTTTCATTTAAAATTTAAATATATATTTTAAATTTCAAAAAATCTATTAAGAAGATCTTAACAAGATCTTTATTTTCAAAATTATATGTAAATTATTTTAACTAATTCCGTAATTAGTTTTGAAATATTATTATTCATTAATATATTATGTTGTCTTTTATAAAAATGAAAAAATAAAATATTATATTTTATTTGTATCTATTATATAATCACAATCAATCATGTTAATTTTATCATATTGAACTTAATATGATAAAATTATATTAAATTGATAAATTTTTAAATTTTATTTTCATAAAAATATAATATTTATCTTAAAAATATAATATGATGACAGAGAGGCTTAACATTAGCAGTCTATATACTACATGTATAAATTAACATATCTTTTAATTTTGTAAATATAATAATATATTGTGTAAAATGAATAAACATAGAAAATACTGCTAAAATGAAATCCAGTTTTGAAAGGCGGGTAAAAATTTAACATAAACTAAATAAAAAATAAGTGTCAAGTATGTTTTTATGCACATATTAATATGTTTAATAACTAAATGCAAATATAATAAAATAAATATATAATAAAAAGCAAAAAAATACTTACGATAGTTTAAACAATTGATTATTTACAACATGCAAATTATACACTATTTTATTTGAAATAGATTTATAAATATTTAAATATATAATTAAAAATAAAAATTAAAAATGTATACTACTAATGATCTAAATAAATATATATGCATATAAAACTGAAAAATAAAATCCGCACGGTTGTGCAGATCGAAATCTAGTTTATACATTATCATATTAAAACTTTCATTTATTAATTATACAATCTTGAGTTCTTGACCGCGTGTGCGTGATATCACGCACTTGGAAGACGCGTAAAACTCTCGGACATGAAAAAGACGAAAAACACCCCCATCTTCTTCAGTCGCGCCGCTTCAACAGCGATGCCATTTTAGTCAAACCACATCCCCCACACCAAATCAATTCGTTGTCCAACTCCAAAACTCCTCCCCTCTCCTCTCCTCTCCTCCTTCGCTGTACACGCAAGCAATAATGCAGTCCCCGAAACCACGGCGCAAACCGGGTCCCACGACCGCCGGAGCCGATTCGGCGGAGAAGCTCGACGAGCTCCTGATATCTTCCGCGATCTGTAACGGCGAGGACTTAGGACCGTTCGTTCGCAAAACGTTCGCGACGGGGAAACCAGAGACTCTCCTCCACCATCTCAAGCTCTTCGCTCGATCCAAAGAATCAGAGATCGAAGAGGTCTGCAAAGCTCACTACCAAGACTTCATCAACGCCGTCGACGACCTCAAGTCTCTCCTCTCCGACGTCGAATCGCTCAAATCCGCGCTCTCCGATTCCAACTCCAAGCTCCAATCCATCGCGGCGCCGCTTCTCGCGTCCCTCGATTCGCTCGTCGAGGCGCAGACCGTGTCGAGGAACGTGGATCTGGCGGTTAGAGCCGTGGCGCACTGCGTCCGCGTGATGGATCTCGTCTCCCGCGCTAATCAGCATCTCCAGAGCGGGAGTTTCTACATGGCGTTGAAGTGCGTTGACTCGGTTGAGAGCGATTTGTTGGAGAAGACTCAGTCGTCTACTTTGAAAAGGATGTTGGAGAAGAGGATTCCTGAGATTAGAGGTTATGTGGAGAGGAAGGTGAGTAAGGAGTTAGGTGATTGGCTTGTGGAGATTCGTGTGGTGAGTCGGAATCTTGGTCAGTTAGCGATAGGTGAAGCTTCTGCTGCGAGGCAGCGAGAGGAGGAGCTTAGGATGAAGCAGAAGGAAGCGGAGGAGCAGAGCAGGCTTAGTTTACGCGACTGCGTCTACGCGCTAAAGGAAGAAGAAGATGATGATGGTGATGAGTATGAGTCTGGCCTTGAAGGTAGTGATGCCTTTGATTTGACTCCGCTCTATAGAGCTTACCACATCCATCAAACGCTCTCCCTTGAAGACAGGTTCAAGCGTTACTACTTTGATAACAGGGAGCTTCAGCTTAAGTCTGATTCTCAGGTATCTTCTATGACTCCGTTTCTCGAGTCTCACCAGACGTTTTTCGCCCAGATTGCTGGGTTTTTCATTGTGGAGGATAGGGTTTTGAGGACGGGAGGAGGGTTGATTTCTAAGAATGAAGTTGAGTTTTTGTGGGATCTTGCTGTTGGTAATATGTGTGCTGTGTTGGAGGATCAGTTCTCTAGGATGCAGACGGCTAATCATCTCTTGTTGATTAAGGATTATGTGAGCTTGTTAGGGGTCAGTCTGCGTAGGTATGGGTACACTGTTGACGCCCTTCTCGAAGTGTTGAGCAAGCATAGGGACAAGTATCACGAGCTCTTGTTGTCTGATTGTCGTAAACAGATGATTGAAGCCTTGTCTGCGGATAAGTTTGAGCAGATGTTGATGAAGAAAGAGTATGAATATTCCATGAATGTGCTGTCTTTCCAGTTACAAACATCGGATATTGCGCCGGCTTTCCCTTACATTGCTCCGTTTTCAACCACCGTGCCGGATTGTTGCCGGATTGTGAGGTCTTTCATCGAGGATTCCGTTAGTTTCATGTCTCATGGAGGTCAGCTTGATTTCTATGATGTTGTCAAGAAGTATCTTGATAGGCTTCTAGGGGAGGTTCTTGATGAGGCTCTGTTGAAGCTGATCAACACATCGGTTCATGGAGTTTCTCAGGCAATGCAGGTCGCAGCAAACATGGCTGTGTTTGAGCGTGCTTGCGATTTCTTCTTCCGACACGCTGCACAACTTTCGGGAGTTCCGTTGAGAATGGCTGAGAGAGGTAGAAGACATTTCCCATTAACCAAATCCCAAAACGCTGCGGAAGATACTCTCTCGGGTCTGCTTAAGAAGAAGATAGACGGGTTCATGACGTTGATAGAGAATGTGAACTGGACAAGCGACGATGTTCCACAAGGCGGGAATGAGTACATGAACGAAGTAATAATCTACGTAGAGACTTTGGTCTCCACCGCGCAACAGATATTACCTGCTAAAGTCCTTAAAAGGGTTTTGCGCGATGTCCTTGCTCACATCTCTGAGAGAATCGTTGGAACGTTATGTGGGGATGTAGTGAAAAGACTGAGCATGGCTGCAATCAAAGGAGTTGATGTGGATGTTCAGTTGCTGGAATCTTTTACAGAACAACTAAAGCCATTGCTGGCGGACAAAGAAGCGAAAGAGATGAAAACAGCTTTTGTCGAGATAAGACAGTTGATTAACTTGCTTCTGAGTAGCCACCCTGAGAATTTCGTGAACCCTGTGATCAGAGAAAGAAGCTACAACGCTTTGGATTACAGGAAAGTTGCGGCTGTTTCTGAGAAACTCAGAGATCCATCAGATAGTATCTTCGGGACGTTTGGAACAAGAGGGTCAAGGCAAAACCCAAAGAACAAATCGTTGGACACGTTAATAAAGAGACTGAAGGATGTGAGCTGATGATGATGATGATGATTTGAGCACAACACGCGCGATGGATGCCTAAGTATATGATTGTTTCTCTCCTTTGTTTGTCTTTTACCGTTTTGTTTGTTAATTATATGATTTGCTTTATACTATTTCATTGTTGATGATTCGTATCGTTTTCACCCCAAGATTTGTATCGTTTTCCATTAGCACCTTTGGAACATGAGTTCGTTGGAGTATGTTTTAATCATTTTTCAATAAAAATGTCGATAGCTGAAATAATCTGAGAACGGACATAGGGGAATATATGTCTCAAGAGTTCTCGGACTGCTGTAACAGGCAAGACATTCCCTGCATACAACTAACCACTTCCTACACTGTTCAACATATCATTAAGTTTTTTGGCCAGACAGTGTACATATAAAAGAAAGAAAAAAAAAAAGAGAAGAGAAAATTGGTAATTTGTAAGGTAATTTGTACATAATTCTTTTTTTATTAATCATGTGCAATTCTTTTGTCTTTTTGTTGACAAACGTCTTACTGCAAATTATTTAAACTTAATCAAGTAGATATACCTTTCCAGAATAATTAGACTTATCATTAAAACGAAACAGCCTGTTACTCACGTGTCCAGTTGTCTTCTCAAAACGCCATCCTAACGACCGATACAAAAGGCTCTCCGACGGCAAAACGAAATCAAAATCAAACCAATGTCTCGTCTCCCGATTTTCATCGCTGCTTGTCTCTTTCTCTACCACCTACCTTCTCCACTCGCCGAATCAGATTCGCCGACGGCGTATTCTCTCCTCCAGAGCTACAACTTCCCCGTCGGAATCCTTCCGAAAGGAGTCGTCGCCTACGATTTAGACACATCGACAGGCAAATTCCACGCGTATTTCAAAGACTCATGCAGCTTCTCGCTCGTGGGTTCTTACCAGCTGAACTACAAATCGACGATCAGCGGTTACATCTCCGAGAACAAGCTCACGAAACTGACTGGTATCAAGGTGAAAGTTCTGTTCTTGTGGCTCAACATCGTCGAGGTTATCAGGAACGGGGACGAGATGGAGTTTTCCGTCGGGATCACGTCGGCGAATTTCGGGATCAAGGAGTTCTTGGCGTCGCCTCAGTGTGGCTGTGGCTTCGAGTGCAAGGAATCGAAGAAAGAGACGTATGACACAAGTTTACCTTCTGTTTCTTCTTCTTGAAAGGTACTTTTGATGGCTGCCTTTTGAAAAAAACCGTGTCTTTATATATATGTTTCCGCTCTCTTGTCCAATAAGATCATAGTTTTTTCTAATGTATATCTCTTATTGCCACTGGTCGAGGAATCAAAACTCATATATATGCTCCTTTGTTTGTATTCTTTGGTGGTTTGGTTTTGAATGAGCTGAGAGTTACAATTGAGATGCAGTTTTTAGAAAGGATCCATCAAGTTAATATGATTGTTTGAATCGAATCTAGTTGAAAGATAGTTTGCTTTGGTAGGTAACTGGTTGGGGATGAATCAGGACATGGTTCTTCAGAGACTTGCATTGGTTTCTTTACTACATCACACCATTATGTTGAAGATCAATGAGTTAAATGCATCATTACCACTGAGTTAATTGTATTACTGCAGAGTCTAATAGTAGGGAATATGTTCAAATGCCCTTTCTTCCCAAAACCGGGGAGATTTAGACAAAGGCTTATGTTACAGCCTACTGGTTTTGGTTTGTACTAAAATTACTGTTGTGTCATTACACAGTTCAAATCTGAGAACGTGTGCGAGTTGTAGACGACAAAAAGAAGAAAAGTTTCAGAAAAATGTTTGGTACATAATAATTTTTTTTTTTTGAAAAATGGTACATAATAATAATTTTGCTGAATAATAGTTAGTCATATCAACTTTTAGTATTACTATATGATCGTGTATACTTTTGCTGAACTATAATAATTTTTAAACATCCAAATCATGCAGTCGTATATGACTACATTAAAATGAAATGATTGGATGCGAATTAGCAAACAACTCGAAAGAATAAAAGAACATGCAACAAAAGAGGTGACTCAATTTTTTAATACTCAAATAAAATAAGTGAAGATTCAATGCTGATAGATTCGGTGTACCAAGTTCTCTCTCTCAATAAGTCGTTCTCATCTCGACTCTTCAAAAGAAGACATGACACGTCTCATGTTACTTTGCCCTTTAGAAATTCTCCAACTTCATATCAAAAGTTTGGAGCCAGATTGTTCTTTTCTTATTTATTGAAGTGCGCAAATTTGAAAGTCTAAATTGATTTTGTCAAATAGTCATAAAGGATAATTGTTCTTATACGACTTCTCTCTCCGGTAGACTGTTGTTCTCACCACCGTCGTGGGAGATACCTCGTGTTCGACGGTGTGTTTGCGAAGATGTCGGGTGGATCTCTGCACTAGTGACATGATTTGATCCGACTTGTATGAGTTTTTTTCTTTTCAGAAATTCCATAAGTTACTAATATATATTACAAATTGTTGGGATGTTTTTCAGTGTACAGAGATGCTAAGGATTTTTCTTACCAAAAAGAAAGAGGTAAAAAAGAGATGCTAAGGATTTTTATAAGAATACACTCTAAAATATAATATGAATATTTTGTAACTTTATTTTATCATGTTGGACAAATCTCTTTTGATTTAATAACTAGAGTTTGACCCGCACATTCATGCAGATATTTCTGTAAGTATATAACTTTGATATTATTATAAAAAATTTAAATATATGATTTATATTTAGTATTATATATTGTATAACTCTATAACTTATTGTTTAAACTTCTTATTCATCATTAATATACAGTGATTTGTTTTTATACAAATAGTAGTTTGTTTTTATGCATATAGTGATTTTTTATACATTTCACATTCTTATTGAATTGTACTACTTATTAATATATTTTTAGTTCGATACATAAATTATAATCTGAAATAATTGAATATACAATCTTCTTTATTATCAACCTATATGACATATATAGAAGTAGAAAATATTTCTCAATTATGAAAATATTTTTTTATAATCTATAACACTACTAAAAGGCAAATATCAAGCTCCATGAGACTATCCACGTCACACTTAAAAATCAGCCAATGAAATAGGTTTCTTTCGCCATGTCACCATTGCTTTGACTGGAAAAGTTAAATTGAATTTTCGTGTGGGCTTTAAAATTTTGTTAATGGCCCAGTTCAAACACAATAAGCCTTAAACCCTATAGTGTCGTTGAACTTCTTCTCCACCAATCTTTTCCTCTGTAATCACCGCAACCGTTACTTCAATAATCAATGATGTTCTTTACTTTCTCCTTTTCATTCGACCTCCCGATGATTCTTTATTTTCCAAAACCAGACGTTCCATGATTCTATCAACCAGTTGCTATAAATTTAGGGCTATACACACAAACCATCATTACCCAAACCAAGTACTCTGCTGTTCTTACTTTTCTACACCCCAGTTGCTATTAATCTCGAACCCAGTTTTACTAGCTTCTCACGGATAAACAGGTTAATTAGCTAATTCCCTTGTGGATTTTAAAAACTGTTATCATTCTCTGCAATTCGTTTTTTTTTCCTCTTCTCCGTCATGTTTGATTTCTTTTATGAGTTTTTGCTAATCAATACTCATTTGCTCATCAAGCGAAGGATACAACTCTTAACCTGATATGAGCCATGTTTCTGACTCTTATAACCCAAGAAATGTTTAATTTCATGCTAATTCACTGTCTCATATTTGACACTGATATTTGATCAATAATAAGCAAACCCACTCTGTCGGTTCAAATACAAAAGCATTGCTTGAGAGTGAGTCGCCAGAGACTTAATCAAGCAACAAAATTTTAACATTGGCACTATTAGGCAAACCATGTCTTTGCCTCTGTCTTATAATCTGATCTTCTTTGCCTCTGTCTTTACAGCTGTGTACGAGTCAACTAAACACTGCTCCGTTATTCTGCTCCAGTATTAAATCATGCCAGGTCCGTCACAAGTTTGTTAATGTTTTTGGTGTTTCTCAATTTTTTTAAAATGCCTATTTGTCTTTCTAATTACATGAGATTACTTCTTGATTTCAGTTGTGCCATAAGATCTTAGATCAAGGACGTTCTAAGGTCTGATGCATCACCTTCTCCTACTATTGGGCTTAAAAGTGTTATTAACCCTTTAGATCAAACATGTAATTTGAATTTGTTTTAGCTTTCCAGAAATATGTTGAAAGCAACGTACATGCTACTGCATTTATCTGGGAATGGTGTTAGCTTAATAAGGAGAGCGATCCTGATTAGAACTTAGAAGTAACCTTAGTTCCTATATTTTCCCCCACATGGCTGAAGGTGAGATAATACAAATTTTTTTTTTTTTTTTTTTGAAGTTAATACCCTTCCACATGTCTCATCTCTCTCATTTTAAGTCTTGAACAAATAGTGTAAATATCTTAGTGTGATCAGTTTGGAAGTTTAGATACATTAGTGACTTTGTGGTGGTGTATGTATGAAGATTATTTACATGACAAGATCAATCTCTGTGGATAGATTATGCACTTAGTCTCATATATTTGATGTTGAAGCTAATGATTGGTCAAATGCGGTTTGCTTCAAAAACATGGTTCCTAAACATGCTTTTCACTTCTGGGTGGCTAACCTTGATATAGGCTGCCGATGAATGAGCGACTGTCCCAATGGTGTTTGTTGGATGCTGGAACCTGTGCATTTTGCTCCACTGATGAGGAAACAAGGGATCACTTGCTCATGTAGTGCAGGTTTGCAGTGGAGATCTGAGAGCGTGTGAAACAGAGGCTGGGATACCCACGTTCACGCTTAACTCTTGGCACGCGATGATAAGGTGGCTTCCCCAGCAGATATGGTCATCAAGGAGAAGGCTTCTCACTTTAATTGTGTGTCAAGCTACAGTCTATTATCACATATGGACAGAAAGAAATGACAGGAAAAATGGAAGATCTTCAACAACTTTTCTAGCTATCTTCAAAAAAGTTCGAGAGGGTCACGGAAGTATTCTCCTAGCAAGACGTGTACACACTTACTCTACTTGTGGTTCAAGTATAGCTAACGTTAGCTAAAATTTGTTGTTCCAAACTCTTAGCTTCTCACTGGTTTTTTTTTTTGGCCATAGAATTACTCTGCTTTTGAAGCTCATATAACCAATTTTCTTTTAAAAATATAATATCCAGTTATTAAAAAAAGAAAACACAAGTCCGTAACTCCCTGCGCGTATGTAAAGGCCATGGAAAGTGATGTTTCTTTTACTCATTGTACCTTAGTCTTACTAAGATGTCATATGTTCGTCACATCTCACAACTTAAGAAATTATTGCTACAGTTTTTCACTTTCTTCCTTGTGGTATCTTCGTCTCTCATTAGTACTTTTACATACTATATTCTTTCATATCTTTGTAGAAGCACGAGAATTATGAGTCTGATCTAGGATAGATGAGGTAGAGCCAAAGAAGATTAACTGCCCCTGCGACATGATATCTAATTACAAAGTAGTATATTTTTCTAAAGTCTATACATATTAATTTTAACTATGTTTGTTTAGTCACTACATGAAGTACGACTAACCATTATCTAAATTTATTCCCTATCAAATTATAGGTGCAAATTGGAGAACTTGCAATCGAGTGCGTAGTTCGCCGGAAATAATAAAAATGAATAAAGGAAGAAGTGAATTTTTTTTTTGTCAACAAGAAAGAAGTGAATTTAAATTTTGTAATGGAAAAAAAAAGTTATGTACTATATTTTTTTATTGTAGTAGCTTCACTGCTCATCTTTGTTGAACAAGGAGATGAAGAAAAACAAAAACAAATAGATCACAACGTATGTTAAAATAAATCTGCGTGACGCTGGAAACCAAGAAGACCATGAATAACCAAAAAGAATTGTCACACTCTGATCCATTACACTTAGTTGGTTCTTATGGATATATAGTCTACCTGTTTTTTTTCAATACAACTTTCAATTGAAGAAACAACTATATCAGTCGACGACAATTCATTCTCACTTGATTGCTCCTGATCAGGGTGCATCTGTTGACATTGTGCCATCTCCTAACATCTCACAAATGAATTAGTACCCTTCAAAAATATGAAATAACCATCTCCCCTTTTTTGACAGTGGTTCTAATATTTACAGGCTCATGCTATCTTCTTGAAGGATATGGACAAGTCTGGGATTGATACAGTGGTATGTTCTCCCTTCTGTTAGTAATATATATACTAGCTCCAAGGTCTAATTGACTTTGATCCATTGTTATAGACATATTCAGCATGTGCAAGGTGACAAGTGTGGCGATGGAGTTGTTGCAAAAAGTGTGGGAGGGAAGTAAGAAAGCAACACTGCAGCTGGTGGACATAGAGTACAAAACTGTTGATTTCTTCATAAAGCTTCTCCAGCTCTGAGAGTGCCGACTGTTTTTCTTGGTTGTGGCACTGTAGGGATCTTCAGGCTGTGATTTTACGTGGTGATGTACCCTGGAAGACATCATACCGTGTGTTTTATTAAAACATCACGAAGTTTCATCTGCTGCCTCTTTGTTTGTGTTTGTTTTTTGCCTTCACCTTATATATGCATTAGCTCTTCACATAGAGACAATATTTGTTTTGTTATGTAGAGGTCTTGACTCTTTTGGCGGCTATTAAATCCTTTAATTATTTACCAAAAACATCTTTTTATTCGAACTGAAATGAACTAAAAGTTCATCTACTCATACTCAGTCCCCATCAAACCATTTAATTAGAAAGAAGACAGCGACAATTCTAATGGCTTAACCCTTTCTCCAAAAAAAAAAAATTCTAATGGCTCCGGAGAAGTGTCCGATAGAAACACAGATTCTATACTAACGAGTTATAAAATAAGGAAGAAACCTATTGATATGATTTGAGGATTTCAAGTAACAAAAAATGTAGTTAATTTTTCAAAATGACGAAAGCTTTGACGGATCACATGGAATTCACTAAATCATTATGAAGCCATTTCTCTATTCAGGAAGATCATGTCTTGAGATGGGGGCAGATTCCAGATTTAGCTTTTTCTGAACGAAGCAAAAAAAAAAAAATCCATTCACAATATGACCCCTAAAAAAAATCTTATCAAAAGAGAAAAATATCTAAATGCTTTTGAAATAAGAAAAACTAATCCAATTTATATACAAAATTATGTTTCATCTCATTAATGATACACTTAGGTTTAGTATAAAACTTAATTAATTTTTTTCTTCATCAACTTAATTAAAAAATATATTCAGTATAAATTAAATTTATTTATGAATAATAGGTCCACAAGATTTCAAAAATATTTTAATTGTTTGGCCTTCAGTAAATCTATTGAAAAATTGTATGTATTTCAAAATACAATATTGATGGTTAAGTGTGTATATAATTAGGCTGTAAATATCAAGCTGAGCTTAACCATTTCAAGAGAAAACCAAACATTTAATATTCTACAGAAAAAATATTGATCAAATTAAATCAAATTTAGTTATGTTGATACGTTTTAATCAATCGAAATTAGTTTAGAAGCAAAATTTTAAAATATAACCAAAACACATATAAATTAATAAATAACAAACATTGGGATATCTTATGAAGTTTTAAGCCTTTATCACCACTAAGAGCTATATATATATATAGAAAATCTAAGTCAAACTTCAAAAATAATATTATGTAAAAATATTTAAAAAATTATAGATAACGGTTTTTAGGCTAATAAATAAATATGATCGTTTAATTTTAGAATGGTTTAGGTTAATTTGTACCGAGTTAAACTTAGAAATTCTTTAGTCTTAAAATAAGTGGATTTTGGTTTGGATTATAAGAGTTATTTAGTAAAATATGTTGATTGATTTTTCTAATTAACATTAAACAAAAAAACTCGAAAAGATAAAATATGCTAGATTAGCCAAAATAATGTGATTTTAGTATTTAATTAAGGAAAGTTTTGAATAAAATATTGTTAGCCAAAAACAATGTGATTAGAGACACTCTCATAAACATGGATAGTATACATTCAGATATACAATAATCAAGCATAAAACTTTAACGCACCATTAAGAAAATATATTAAAATACTACACATGTAATCTCATACAAATTCAAAAAGAGATCGTATTTTTATTAAAATATAACTGAAATGAATACTGAAAATAAAATAATATAATGTGATAAAATATAGTTGATAACAAGTAAAAATCCAAACACGTAAAAATTATAAACAAAGATCAAATGGTAACAAAATCAATTAATCTTTGCCGAAAAAAAAAAACAAAATAAATTAATCTTCAAAAATAATAAATTTATAAATGGCATTAGAAAAAAATATTTATTATATTCGATTAAAGTAATATTCAAATTTTTATAAAATCAAAATATTTTTAATATAAACTTTTTTTGTTGTATACTTACCCGCCCGTAGAGCGGGCCAACCCCTAGTACCAATAAAAATCCATTATTAAAGTTGAATGCTATTCTTCTAACATAATATAAACAGCTAACACTTTCTGCAATAACAAGTCCATATCTTATATAAATCTAGCATGGTTTATTATTTAGATGCTACTACCAATTTTTACCTTTACAATATTTGTTAACATACATTTACATATGTTAAGATACATCAAGCAATCACAATCTATAATTAATGTACTGATTTTAAATATTGAAATCGAGATAAAGAAGCAGACAAGACCATTAAAGAAGTTAAGATTTCAGAATAAATGCAAAGAAGAAAATAATGAAAATTTATATGGAAGTTTTGATTTCTTCCTCAAACTGAATAAATTTAAAAATCAAATTTGTATATGAATAAGCAAAAAAAATGAAGTGTTTTCTTAGAATGGAAAAATTGTATGTTAAAAAAAATAGAAAAAACAACATGTAAAGCAAGAAAGAAAAAATAGAAGAAAAATAACAAGGTTAAAAAAGAGAAAGTGTCGCACGAAGAAAAAACTACAGAGAAATTTTTTCAAAGTAAAGCAGAAAAAGAGAGTACAGGAGGGACAAAAATGTCCAACCGTAACCAAAACTGCAGTGGAAATATATCTTTGGGTCAAGTCATGTTCAGTTCTCTAATTTGATCCTCTAATAAGGATATTCACCTAAATCTCTTTTAAAAGAAGTCATTGAACAATAAAGCATTTCTAATTTTGTTAATATTTACTCATGAAAACATGTTATAAATATTTACTCATAGATATGATATATTTTCTCAAAAAAAAGAAGATATGATGTAATTATGAGTATTTGCGTTGTATATCCAAACAATATTGTCTATTTAGAGATTTACCATTTAATACTATTAGGAACTACTCTGTTAAGAGTTTAATGACTCGGATGCCCCTATCCTACACCTAATATGGGAAACAATCCCAGATGCTCTTAATGAAGGAAAAATAGTATTCTGCCATACTCTTACGAATTCTCACGTACTCTTGTATATTATGATACTCTCTAGGAGTGTGCTTAATGTTGAAAGTGCCCCTGGCCGATTTAATGAGTAAAATAATCCAAAATAATAGAGTCCTTCTCTCTCGAATCTCATTCCTTTGTGGTGTTCTTCCTCGCTATCATCGAATTAAGCTAACTCGGTTTCGGAGATTGCTTGGATGCTGAATCATTGAGCTATTGATTCCGTTTTACACGGTAAGTATCTCAAATCGTCGTTAAGAACGATGTTTAGAATTCACCATAGACGATTTATTCACAGGAATTCCGATTTACAAGATTCGTTGTTGTAATGAGATATCTCCCTATTAGATAGAAGTTTTAATATTTGTGTATGAACTAATCGAGGATCGTAAAGTTTGATTGGTCTGTTTATTAGGGAATTGGATAATCAACAACAATAATTGAATGTCATGAATCAATGCTGATTACAATTTGGTTTTGAATTGAAGACTCAATATGTAGTTGTAATGGAAATTTTCATATTTGTGTATGAACTAATCAAGGATTGGAAAGTGTGGATGGTCTGTCTATTACTCAATTGGATAAACAACTACTGTATGATCGAATATCGGGAATGAAGATGGGATATGCAGGAAGATGGGAATAGATCCGTTTCAGAAGAGGCTGAATTTGGGTTACATTCCATTGGTAATGGAACCTATGGCAATCATATATTTTGGATGATGAAAATGTGTTTGCTTATCTAACATCAGTGGATAGAGAACAAAGTAGAAGTATTTTGCATGTGGAGGACATCCAAGAATTGCAAATAATTCAAATAACCGAGCAACTATCAAGAGTTGTAGAAAGCTCTTGTAGTAAGAACTATAGTGAGCGTGAGAGTGGATATGGAGAAGAAGAGAATGTGGGCACTGGTTTGGAACACAGTGAACATCCCCACAAGAAATAGAAGAGGAGTAGGTTGTAAACTTTTGCTTTTCAGTTTTTATGTGGAGTAGGTTGTAAGCCTTTGGCTTTCGTTTTGATGTATTTATCGTATGGGAACGTTGTGAGGTGAAATTTGTATTTGTCTGTTGAACAACTAAGTGAAAATTTTTCTTTGCTGGTATAACTATGATAGGTAAACTGAGTAATATGATTGTAAATTCTAAACTTGTTAATAAGTCATGGAAGTAATAAGACGATTATTTATTATTTATGTTATGTTAATTATGAATTAATCAGAATTATTAAAATTTCCATCCCATTGCTCATTAGCAATCATATAGGAAATACAGTGGGTTCTCATAGTTTTTTCGTTAATACTCACCTCGTTACTTTTGAAAACTCTTTATGGCACGAAATCAAGTTTATGTGTACATGATCATATTAGAAATGAACAAAAGAAACATAATATAATTGGTATAACCATAAAATCAGTCATTCAAGTAGAGTAAAACTAAGATAAATGGAAATAATTAAAAAGTACAACTTTGATATTTTCTGTAAAACTGAAAACTTGGTGAAACTTCTACCACGAAAATCCTTGGATAAATTTTCCCGCCCAGCTTTTCGAATTTCTAATTTCCCTCTTCCCAATTTGTTAAAACCCCAAAATCGTTTAATCGAAATATTATAGACCTTTTTTGGTTTTCTCCATTCGCTATCTTCCCTTTTCTCTCTCTTTCCCCTCATTGACCTCTCTTTCCTCGAACTAACTCCTCCCAACCCCGAGAGAGAAATAATGTCTGATTCATCTTCCAGGACTGGTGGTCGGAGAGGAGTAAGAGCTCTTGGAATACCTAGTAAGTGTTGGTGCTGGGTGAGCATCACCAAGCTCATCTCCAAAACCACTCAAAACCCATATCGTCGGTATTATCGGTGTCTCTATGCGGCTTCACTAAGGGTACATCTGTTTAGCTTTACTTATTGAGGGAATTCACTTATAGAAGGCTTACTCTTTCTTTTAAGTGGTACGTTTAATTTTTTTTTGAAAAAAAAATTCATGTTGTACTTTGAGAACGACAATCACGTCTTCAAATGGGTTGATAAAGCTTTCACCGATGAGATACAACAGTTGGACTATCAAGTTCAAATGCTAGAAGAAGAAGTTCAATTTCTAAAAACAACAATAAGGAGTGAAGATGAACTCAGTAAAAGTCCCAAAATAATGTCCAAGATGAAGATATCAGGAGGTTGTGTTATTCTTAATGTCCTTATAGTTCTAGGAATTTTGATGTATAAGAAGTAATTCCTAAACTATGACAAAGTTTTACTTTTTGTTTTTTTCTAAGTTATTTGGTAAGTTTCTCATAAATTATGCGAAGTTGGACAATTATGAAGTTTGATAAATCGAAAAAGTTTCTATAATTTTTAAGATGTTAGACAATTGAGAAAGTGAAACTAATACAAAGTCTGACTTATTTATACGAAAACAAATTTCAACTTTGTCTAATTTTTACAAAGTTGGACAATTGATTAAGTGAAAAATACAAATTTTGACCAGTTTATACGAACATGAACTTCTAGTTTATCTATTTTTTCGAAGTTGGTAAATTGAAAAAGGTAAAAGCACAAAGTTTCACCAACATTTGAAATAGTTTAACCAATATTTAACAAAGTTTCACCAAGTTTAAGATAAGTACAAAGATGGAGAACATCGAAAACAACAAGATTTACAAAGGCCCTAGAGACTGCATGAGCTCCTCAACCTCCAACAAAAGCGGATTGAACCTGAAGTTAGATAATCCACCATCAGTCTCAAGCCATATATCAGGAGGACCAAAATAATTTGTATAAATGAGTTTAGTAAACGTTTTACTCAACTATCACATTTAAACTAAACACATAAACTACACTTACTCATAAAATTCCAGACCCTCCACATCTTAAGGACCACAATCACCTGTCCACGACGTCTCATGTTTTCAAGACCATCCCGGAATACATAAGCATGATCGCCAGTTGCCACTCATTTTATCCGACTGTCACTGAGATGAATTAAAATAAGGTGTCTCAATTACACTAATGTATAAATTTTTCTTTAATCATATGTTACTTTCTACTTACATGTTGACCCTACTGTAAAACACCATCTTTGACCTTCTTGGGTCATCTAAACGGGCTTCTGTATTGAAGATCACTCCCATTGTATTTACCAGATAATTTTTTTCGCTTCTGTTACTTACATCTAAATATCTTAAATATATTTTAATTTTAGTAGTTAACATTCATACCTATGGGATAGTTTCGTTCCTTGTGGTCCATGTGAGGGATTACATGGATGTTCTTGAAGTCCATGAAAAGCCGATTGTTTAGAGCATCGATGATGTGGACTTGCGTATGGCGCGTTGCAGTTAGTGCGAACCGAGAGTGTGTTGCCTAGAAACCTGGATAGGGACGGTGAACTTATACCCGAAAGATTTCCACCCAGTTTCCCTCTTGCTTCTCTAGGCCTCTAAACCTATCATCATATCCTCCATAAATGGTCATCTCCATCTTTGTTCCCTACACAAATAAAGTGCAAGGATCAAGTTTTTATTTTTCACTGTTACATGTTATTAGAAACTTGAAAGATAATGATTTAACACTTACCTCTTCATCTGCTAGGACATATGTATAGAAAGGTCCACTGCTGGTAACATAGGAATAGAAAGGGTGGATTCTGTGTATTTTGACTCTGAAACGCCAAGCTTATTGTAGTGTGTCATATTGTTTGTTGAGAGATGATGAATCATTTCTTTGATTTTTGGTGAATTTCTCAGAGAAATGTTAATTAAAGGAGACGATTTAACTTACTATGGTGGAGTTTAAATGCAAGGGTGATGATGATTGTAGTTGGTATAGTGTTGTGGTATTTAATAAATGCAAGCGTAATCTATAATATAATGAGGCACTTGAGGCTCTCCCTTGCTGCCACGTCAGCATTTTTTAAAAGTCTGGGCTTTTTTGTTTTTCTTTTCTGGACTTCTAACTAAAACGCATATGGGCCCCACACTTCTCTTCCTTTAGGCAAACGTAGCGTCGCTTTCTTCCAGATCTTCCTCTTCCGGCGATGTCATTTGTTTTGCTAGATCTTTATGAAGCAAGTCCTATGACGGCGAAACGCTTCCACCTCCCGTAACGCCTTTTCAAGCCTTCGATATATAGAGTTCTTCGAGTTAATCTTTCATTTGCCTCGAACTTTGCTTCTACACTTTTCCAATCGTTTAGGTCTCATTCTCTGTTATGAAAATGGACGTGTACAGCTTGGGGATCATCATACTGGAGCTCTTGACGGGGAAGTCTCCGGGAGAGCCGACGAACGAGATGGATTTTCCTCAGTGGGTGGCATCGATCGTGAAGGAAGAGTGGACCAACGAAGTGTTCGATCTAGAGCTTATGAGGGAGACGCAAACCGTTGGCGACGAGACTCTGAATACGTTGAAATTGGCGTTGCATTGTGTTTATCCGTCGCCTGCGGCGAGGCCTGAAGCGGTTCAGGTGGTGAATCAGTTGGAGGAGATCAGGCCGGAGGTGGATACAACGACGATTGGATCCGGTGGTGATGGAGCTAAATAAGAAGAAGGCATATAATTGCTTTGTTTGCTTTGTTTTGATCGCATGCTATCCTGATTCATGACTCTATTAGCTTGCATAGTCTTGACACCTTCCGAGATGGCTCGAACTCCTCAATTTATGAGCGCAGGCATAATCTTGAAAGGAAGTATCATCAAAGATAATGCTATTGGTAGTTTTTTCTTTATATAATCTTTCCTTGCTGCAGTCTTCTCTTTTGTTAATCTTAAGATTTGCTCTGTGGCCATATCAGCAAACCACAGCGTACAAGCTCAACACTCAAGAATGGAGACAGCTCTGTGTGAAGAATATGAAGATCCAGTCTGCGTGTATTGTGCTTGAGACACAAATCGATTCGTTGAAAAGGGAAGCTGCTGAAAGGTGAAGAAAGTTTTGTTATCACCTCTCTGCATCACTCAAGTGTTGTATTGTAAGCACAAAACTAAAAACTCTTGTGGTTGGGTTTCTGGGGATGGAACTTAGAGAGAAACTAGAGACTTCCTAACCACTTCAATTGCAGTGAGGCAACTCCGAGCAATCCATCTACCATGTCTCCTCTAAAATTTTGAATGTTTTGTTTTTCAAATATTATTTATAGATAAAAGAATGAGATTTTATCAGAAACATACTACAATATTAGGTGAATGTGTGTCTCTCTTTATATAATAACATTTAAGATTTTCTGACACTGTAGCAATCAAAACTTCACAATGTTGGAGGCACCGGTTTGTATTAGATTCATCAAGCAAAGTTTTATTTATGCACCAGCAATGTCTGCCATATTCCACAGAGATGTCAATGGTCTACCAGGTGAGTCGCTTCAATTTTTGAGAACTAAAGGGTCATTGGATACCTTAGATGCCTCCATTTGAATGTTATTCTCCTCCTGTTTTGATGCATATTTCGTTGGTAAAGTTAGGGGCATAACGAAAACTTTGAACGACTAAACACAGAACACGAAACGTGTAATTGTTCAGAGGTATTAATAATTTAAAACCATTGGTGATGTTTATGGGGATATTGTTTGTTAGTTCTGGAAGTTTACAATTCTGTTAATCTTCTTTACTCAACAGGGAAACAACCGTGTGTCTGAGTGTTTTTGACTTACTAGCCAACCTCCTCAATAACAAATTAGCTGCCTCTGGTGTGGAGCTAAAGATAATTCTGGCGACAACATCAATGGTAAACATTTTCTTCAAACTGGTTTGTAAATAAACTCTGCTACACATCATCTTACAAGTTGAGGTTTTTCTTTTTACTCTGAAGTCGCCTTTTTCTCAATGCTACTTTGGGCCACACTTTTACTTAGACAATTACTGTGTCCCTAGCCAGCATCAGTTTGTTTTTAAAGAAAATTACCAACGTCACGTGCTTCCATTTTTGTTCTATCCCGTTAACCAATTATTTTCTCCTGCAGAAAATGTGACAGCTCTGTTTACAGCTACAGTTTTATACATTTATTTTCTCAGTTTTCTGCTATTTGTCTGTATTTCTATTATGCAAATAGTTCTAAAGCATTCTTGATTATTGTCTGCCCTGTTTGAGTTTTTAGTTTGTAGAAGGATATACACATATAACCCAAAAACTCAATTCCATTAATACAAGAATATGAATATTGGACACAATAATAAGCCAAAAAAATTACCAGACCAAACATACTGTACAAATACCTTCCTAGACGCCTAAAAAGAATTATGAGCATCAATTTGAAAATAGTACAACAAATGACTTTATCTTTTTCAAATCATATCACAAAATTACAGCATAATGGTTTTAGAATAGTTTTTTAATAGTAAATTAAGCAATAAATTTAATTGACTACTATATTTATGATAAATTTAACCCCATAAATAATTTATAATTAGTACTCTATTCTCAGTTCAACCAAAATTTTGAATCACTCATTCTATCCACATTCTTAAGTTTGAATCACTCATCTCATCAACTATCTCTTATGAGAATCAACTCATCAAAGATTATGCCAAATTTAGACACATGCCATAATTTAATAAATTTTCTTATATTTTTACCTTCTTAATATAACTGAATGAATACTGAAAATAAATAGTACAATGTTATAAAATATAGTTGATAACAAATAAAAGGCTAAACACGTAAAAATTATAAACAAATTTCAAATGTTAACAAAATAAATATACATAGTCTAATTAGAAAATAAAGTATATTTATTATATTCAATTTAAAGCGAAATTCAAATGTAAAAAAACACATTTTAATATAATACAATTTTAATATAAACTTACCCGCCCGAAGGGCGGGTCAAACCCCTAGTGATTATTATAAGAGACTTTTCATGAGAGAACCCGTGTTCTTTCGAGGAGTCCATCAAGTCACCCATAAATTGAGGAGCTACAACTTGAAGTTGGGATAATAAATTACTAAATTATAGGATTTTTCTCAAACTTATTAATATCTTTTTCATTTATTATCTTTACTGATAATTTCTCGCAAAATATAAAAATTTAGTTTTACATAGTTTCATATATTTATACACTCTAAATTGTTACGTTTTGCTTAGTTTCATATATTTAGACAATCTAAATCACTTAGTTTCACTTATTTTTCATAGTTATATATCTTAATAAATTAAAGTTATACAAAGTTCCAAAATCAAGAGATGCGACTGTTGCAGTCAGAAGGGCGTGTGAGAGAAGTCGTGCTTTCTCAGGGAGTCCATCAAGTCACCCTTAAATGGACACGCTACTGCTTTAATCATAAAATTACATGATTTTCTCAAACTAAATATTACCATTTTCATTTATTATCTCGTATACTACTAGTTGCTATCATTTCTTGCAAAATATAACAATATAATATCTAAATTTCGTTAATTTTTACATAGTTTCATAAATTTATACAATCTAAATTGTTACGTTTTTCTTAGTTTCATAAATTTAGACAATCTAAATCACTTATTTCACTTACTTATACATAGTTATATATCTTTATAAATTAAATTTATACAAAGTTCCAAATCCAACATATGCGACTGTTGCAGTCAGAGGCGTGTGTGACAAGTCGTGTCTTCTCGAAGAGTCCATCAAATCACCCTTAAATGGACACGCTACTGCTTGAAGTTGGGTGAGTGGATCATTAAATTTCAAGGGCTTATCACTTCTACGAATAACAAATAATTAATGTGATTTCTCTCTCAAAATAACTGTTCTTTTATCAGAGTTAGACATGGAGAACTCGAACTTGGACTTTCTCCTTCCTTCAATGCTTCATAAGATTCTTTCCAAGGTAGTAACAACCAGTATCTGGATTGGTTGTGCAAGGGTTGCTTTTCCCGGGTTCAATGAAATTGGATGAGAAGATTACTTCTATAGATCTGCCAATCTCATTTTCATGAATGGTTGGATAGATGAGGTCAATGCTGTTAGAACATTCAGGCTTATCTGTTACCGTTTCGGTAATCCAGAGGCCATCTACTTGAGAAGTATGTATGAGTTCTTCATCCTCCATTTAGTTGATGAAGGAAGGGCAAATATACATCTTGCTGGTGAGAGATGATGCTTGTTGGCCAAATTTGTAGATGTTATGATGAACTTAGCCTTTAGCTTTGATGATAGAGGACTGGTTCACAACTACCCTACTTTTACTCGTCAACATGTTGATCATTTCTCAAATCATCAATAGTTGGAACCTCATAGGCTGTTGGGATTACGATAAACATGGGATGTTTCTATCTGTATTTGAAAGAATAGATCCTAATGTGTCATATGATTGCTGGTGCTCCACAATAATACCACCAATGTTTGAAGTTTTCCTAGATGGATCAAGATCACGGTGGAAATGCGATCATTGTTTTTGGTATCGTGCAGCTTGGGACTTCTGCAGTGACATACATTTGACTGCGCGTGCATTGCCAATTGAAGATTAATTGTGTGTTTATGACGATCTCGTTTATGACCTAGAAGTTTTACTTACTTTTACTAAATTTCTGTAAATTACTCTTCATATTATGTGATTTCTCTAGTCATATCTATAAACTAATATTTTATTTTAACTTCAATAAATATATCAATAATAGCATCTATGTTCAAACAATAACATAATAAATAATTGCAAATATAAAAGTGCGACTTTGTTCAACTTAAATTACTTTGTAATTATACAGTGTTTATATTAGTTGAATATTTATTACGATGTACAGTTACACCAAGATTTATGATTACACCAAGTATTACAAAGTTTCTGGAAGTTATAGAGAAAGAGATCTGAATTTTATGGGCCGGGTCTAGATGCTCAGCGAAATGGCCATAGTTGAGTTGTAATTATGCAACTTTCTGTTGGTTCCGTATTCTTTTCATAATTTTCTGATTTAAATAAATATTTATTTAATTATTGTTTCGGGCAGAAGTTCACAGATTTTTTTTGGACCATGAGCTTCAATACCCCTATATCTCAAGACACAATCGCCTATGCCCTTCTTTAATCGCATATGCCCTTTTTTATTAATGAAACTTGAAAAATCTGATTTTACCCTTTTCTATTTTTCTGTAATTATTATATTTAATGCGGGAATTTTCAATTTTCCAAATTCAAAAATTCAAATTTTAAAATTCAAAATTTCAAATTTTCGAAACTTAAAATTTTCAGATTTTAAATTATAGTTATTGATGGTCATAGTTTTATTGTGTTGTACTGAATTATACTCGGTGAGATAGTTATACAGAGTGTGACTGAGTATTACAGAGTTTAGTTGTATCAAGTTCTACCAAATTGTACTGAGTTTTACTAAGTTATATTTAGTTACTAGTGATTTTCCAGCGCTATGCGCCGGGTTCATATGTTATACTTTTACATAAATTTATAAATTATTATATGGTCTTAACAAATAAAATATGTTAATTATAAAAATAAAAATATTTTTAAAAAGATATTTTCTGATCTTTTTATAGTGGTTAGTGACCATAGTGCATTGTTTTGTTTGAAGTTGTTTAATTCAAAGTGTAATAGTATAAGTGGTTGTTACTAATCGATTTAATAAAAATAAAATAAAAAACCGATAGTCATAACAAAATTAATTTAATTGGAATTTAAACATAAAACAAAGTTGATGTTTTATATAGAGAACATACTTATATTATTAATTATTAAAATAACTATATATGAACTATAAAATTTTTACTAATATATTTAGTTCAAATAATAGAAAGATGGAATACATTTCAAATTTATAAATTTGATTAAAAAATAAGGGTGAAGTGTCAATTTTTGGTAAAATAATTGGTGAGTATCTAATATATATTTTTAAAATTACCATGTTGACTTTTAAAATATAGAGGTGCGAGTTGTATGTGTTACTTTGGTTTTAAGGTCTCTCAAAAAGATGTATCTTAAAATAAGAAACATATAATTATTTTCTATATTAGTTTTGTAATAATGGAAGATTTCGTGTGTGTTCATAACGAAATTCTTGTTTATCCACCCTTATTTAGAATATCAACGAATCTTAATATGAATATAAATATGTTTTTTCATCTAAAAACTATAAATGGTTCCTAAACTCCTCTATTTAGGGGCTGACTGGTTTTCCCGCTACCACCCGCAAACGCAGCTTTTGCGGTTCATAGCGGTTGTTGGCGTTTCGAAACAATCACAGAAAACACTATAAATCGCTTCAAACCGCTCCGAACCTCTTAAAATCAAAAGCTGGTTCCAACTAGCGTTTGCGGTTGCAGGCGGTTGCGGGAGGATAATTTTTTTTTAAAAAAAAACAGAATAAATAAAAATAATACTAAAATATCCAATAAAAATTTCAATTGAAATAATAGAAATTGTAAAATGTATTCATATTATATTTCAATTTATATTATAAAAATTCAAAACTAAAATATTTTCTATAAATTTTTAAAATTGAATAATATTATTTTATAAATATAAATTTTATATTTATCATATTATTATGATTTTTAATATTTTTTATAATTACATAAAATGTAAATATTGTTAAATTATTATTTAACAGATGTTGCGTTTGGTAGTTTACCAGTCATAAGAGTCCCGCAAACGCAACAATTTCTAACAGATGTACCAGTCGTACAAATCTCTAGAAAACGCTTAAAACCGCAACCATTCGCACCCGCAACAGCAACCGCTGCGGTTACACCAGTCAGACCCTTAATGGACAACTTCTATTTTAACCGGAATTGTACAACTTCACCAAATCTTCCTAGTAAAATTTCAATTTGTTAATTAGTAAATGAGATGTTAGCATCAATAACGATCATGAGAAAGCAATTTCTAACTATCTGTGACATTCGAGCTTGCTTACTTGTTGCATTTAGTAATAGTTTTGACAATAAATGGTTAATGTGGTGCAAATGATTAATGGTGAGAGTGGTGTGTGGTTTACATGAATTTTAAATAACTTTAGCAACCAAGCAATGTTTTTAAATTTCTCTCAGATTAGAAGTAATGATTCTTTTTTCTAGTTAAGTTTTAAGAATATATTAATCATGTTTACGGTTTTTAAAATGTAAACACGGATAGCATGCATCAGGGAAGTTATTGGTTTTCTTGCACAGTGTAACATGGAAAGATACCATAGGGTTTATGTGTCAATACCAATAGACCATATGTTAGTCTTTTGGACTTGAATCGCCATCAATTACTAAACATTATTAGAGTGGGATGAGTGGAATTTCTAGATTGATTATATGACAGTTACGTTGATTGCGTTAAAGAAGGAGAAGTGTAGAGGCTTCGTTCTCCATTGTCAACATCAAATACAAAGAAACCCTATAAATCAGTGTTTTGACACCCTACCGAGACATTGAACCGGACGATTTACCGGGTCTCTGGATCATTGGGTCAACCGTGGATGAACCGCAGTTTAGTAAATGTATTAGTTTTATTATATAATAATATATTAGTTATGAAAATAAATATATAAAAACTAAAGTTAATATTTTAAATGTTTTCAAACATAAAGTAATAGTTTGGATATGTATCTATTTTATGTTTAAAAAAATTTGAAAATACTTAACTTTAGTTTCCATTTTTGTATTTTTATTTGACATACAAAATATTAAGAAATAGTTTAAAGTATTTAAAAAAATATGTAACTTAAGAGTTACGAAATCTAATAAATTAAACTTCCGATCCAAAATTAAAACATCATTATAATAAATTGTCAATAACAAAAATAAACTAACACCTAATCACAATTAACACCAAAAATATTAAATAAAATTGAGAAAAGATTTTAATTATTAAAAATAGAATGCCACATGGTAATTTTCCCTCCAAGGAAATAAAAAAACTCAACTTTATTAGTATAGATAGATACTGAGTTCAATTGATTATACTGAGTTTTACTAGTTCTACGAGTTCTACCAGTGCTACCAGTTCTACTAGTTTCACTAGTTCTACTAGCTCTACTGATTATACTGAGTTTTACCAGTTTTATTAGTTCTACCATTTGTACCAGTTCTACCTGAATACTAGTTATACTGAGTACTACTAGTTCTATTAGTTCTACCTGTTCTACCAGTTCTACCGAGCACTATTGAATACTAGTTCTACTGAGTACTATTACGACTAGTTTTATTGAGTAACACTAAGTACAACTGAGTTACTACTAAAAACGAAGAACACGAAGAACCCTAACTCTGTGAAATTTCCAGAATATTCTTTAACAATGCTAAATCAGAAAAATCGTCAACCATCAAATATATATCAAAAGAACCCAGAATCCTTAATCGAAAAATCATCCAGAACAACAAAAACCCTAAAACAAACAATCTTAAATCGAACAGATCCAGAACAAACAGAAACCCTAGATCAAAAAATTTCCTCAAATTTCGCTCTTCATGTTGATATTCTTCCACTGCTCTCCGCCGTATCAAAATCCATTTCGCCGAATCTGAACAGGTCTGAAGCGTGAAAGGAAAGAAATCACCATTGAAACCACTTCAACACCACAGATTTCGAGAATAAAGAGAAAGAGAAGATGAGAAAAGTTAGAAGAATCGCAGAAGAAAAACAGAAAGGAAGAGAAGAAAAGAAGAAAGAATCGCGAGAGAGAAAGAGAGAAAAGAGAAGTCTACCGCGAGAGAGAAAGAGAGAAAAGAGAAGTTGATTTGTCTGTCGGCCATAGTAATAAAAAGAATGAATAAAAATTAATTAGGGTTCATGGTAATTACGTAAAATTGCATATTTTCTGAATTAAAAATAATTGATGTGGTAAATATAATTAGAAGGGGGGCTTGGAAGATCG
Source organism: Raphanus sativus (assembly GCF_000801105.2). Lineage (NCBI taxonomy): Eukaryota > Viridiplantae > Streptophyta > Magnoliopsida > Brassicales > Brassicaceae > Raphanus > Raphanus sativus. The sequence goes on along the minus strand of NC_079512.1, from coordinate 12,190,866 downwards.
CAGTCGGATATATAGGGGCAAGAAAGCCATTTGTTCTTTTTTCGGAGAGGAGCAATTGATTCACTTAGGGCATGACTGGTTTTCCCGCTACTACCCGCAAATGCGGCTTTTGCGGTTCGCAGCGGTTGTTGGCGTTTCGAAACAATCACAGAAAACGCTACAAATCGCTTCAAACCGCTCCGAACCTCTTAAAATCAAAAGCTGGTTCCAGCTACCGTATGCGGTTGCAGACGGTTGCGGGAGGATAAATTTTTTTTCTTTAAAAAACAAAATAAATAAAAATAATACTAAAAATATCCAATAAATTTTTTAAATTGAATAATAGAAATTGTAAAATGTATACATATTATATTTTAATTTATATTATAAAAATTTCAAATCAAAATATTTTCTATAAGTTTTTAAATTTAATAATATAATTTTATAAATATAAATTTTATATTTATTATATCTTTATAATTTTTAATATTTTTATAATTATATAAAATATAAATATTGTTAATTTATTATTTAACAGATGTTGCGTTTGGTAGTTTACCAGTCACAAGAGTCCCGCAAACGCAACAATTACTAACCGCTGTACCAGTCGTACAAATCTCTAGAAAACGCTTAAAACCGCAATCACCCGCACCCGTAAACTCCCGCAACCGCAAACGCAACCGATGCAGTTAAACCAGTCAGGCCCTTAGTATCCTACACTTTCAAAAATGAGCAAACCATGGTGAGGTTTCCTAGGTAATTTTGTATATATTTTTCCTGTAGTAGAGTCTAATTTCGGAATTCTTTATAAGTATTCAACCAATTGACTCTATAGTTATTGCCAAAACGGAATAAAAAAACACTAAAGTTGTCCCTATAGTATAAATCTAACTTGAAGTTGTCCCAATGGTATAATCTTTTCTATAATCCCAAAACTAACCTTAATTAATCATATTATTTCAATAATTAATCATAATAATCCCATAAATTTTAAAAAGTTTAGTTAAAAAAAAGGAAACGTTGAAGGAAGGAAAAAAAATAAAATAAAAAAGAAACACAAAGAAAAGGAACTAATACCTAATTTGGATCGCCTCTCTATCTCTCGCGACCTCTCTCTCTCTCTCGACGAACAGGATGGAAATCCTCTGTCTTCTCCGGTGAAATCGAGCTCTTCTCTGCCTCTCCGCTTCTCTCTGCCTCTCTGCGTCTCTGCTTCTCTCCACCACTTCGCTTTTCTCCCCCCTTTCTCTGCCTCTATGCTTCCTCCACCTCTCCGCCTCTCTCTTTCTCCACTTCTCTCCACCTCTCCGCCACTCTCTTTCTCTGACATCGTGTTCACCTAAGGTATTATCTCCAAACTTTATATTTCTTCATTTCATGTTCCTGGCCCTGGTTATTTTTGGCATGTCTGTATGTGTCAGTGTTCTTCATTTAGAGATTGGTCAATTGATTAATTTTCTAAACGATTTGGTTAACTGATAATCTTTGTGTTTCTGACTTTAGATTTTGTTTGATTTTTCTCTTGTGTTTGTCTCTGTTTCACTGTGAAATTTGGTTCTTTTACTTAAATCAATATTTTATGCCTTGATTTGATTTTTTTTAATTTTGAGAATTGATATGAACCGATTGTGTTTGTCTCAGTTTCATAACTTGCCTTAACTAAAATCATTTTTTTGTCTTGTGTAGATATGGAGTTAGACCTACCTAAGCGACTGTTTGGTTTGGGTTTGGAACCTCAGGTTGATAAGATTAACAATTGCTGCAAGATGCAACTTATCAGGAATCTGAAGAAAGCTATGCCTCAAGAGTATAAAGACGTGAAGAGAGATCCTGTTTTCAAGCATATCATGGCTATTGCGGAAAACAAACTCAAGTTTTCGGCCATATTGGTGGATAGTTTCTTGTGTAAGCAGCTTATTACCTTGAAGATGCATGAGAAGTGGTTTGTTTTTGTGAGGACGCCTCTCACATCCATGATCCATACGCATATTCACGAGCATCCCATGCTAAAGATTTTGAGATCTCACATCCATGATCCATACGCATAATCTGTATTATATCATTGCATTTCGGCCTTTCCTTAACGCCTTCATACTTTTGCATAATCAGACTGCCTATAGTTTTGGCTGAACCAATCCTACCGGCTTTGGTTTTGCTTGAAGGTGCACATGTATGTTCACCAACATACTTTTTGATAATGAAATATGTAGAATCTTTCAAACACTCTGCACGAACACACCAATTGCATGCATTATCCCCACATCTGACATACCAAAGATGTCTATCCGTTTTGATAACCTGGTAGTGAAAGTTATGCTTCATTGCACATATCTCGAAAGCCGCCTTGAGCAATGTTTTGCTCTCAAACAACTGCCCCTTCTTAACAACATGGAGCAAAGAATACTTTGGCATTTTAAGTTTGTTCTCTTTGGCAGAGATGTCCTCATCAACTTCGACTCCTTTTTTTTTCTTCTTCTCGCTCTACCTCTCAACAAACACAGGAGCTGATTCGTCCCCACTGTCAAACGAGTTTCCCTCTTCTTCATCAGTACTTGAATCAGCTGGCGATTTGTTACTATCAAAGTCTGCTTCATTCAGATTCTCATCCTTGGCTCTATATGTAACACACAATCGTGTTGAAACACTGTTTTTAGCAAAACCAATAAAATTCTGAAGTTGTCGATCATTTGTAATGATCACAGGTGGACATGTTGATGTCTTGATCAACTCAGTAGGTAGATAACTCAATGCCAAATTGGGTAAGCTATCTTCATCCATATCAAAATCCTCCATAACCACTCTTTTGACATCCTCTAAGGTAAAACTTGATTCCAATAACAGCAGCCTACCCCCTTGATCATCAGCCGAAAAAACCATCATGTGCTTCCACCAAATTCCCATACACCACATATTGTATAGATATGCATCATAGAACAAGAGTTTGTGGAATTCACAAGAAAAATTATGAAGAAAAAAGCATAGATTGATGAAGAAGAAAGGCAAAATCGATTTTTTGATATTTGACACAGAAAATCGACCAGAATCAGTTTTAGGAAATAAGAATATTTTTAAAATATTTTCTTAACTAAAAATTCCTTAATTTTCGGAAGAACAGTTTTTTGAAATAGTAGAAGGTGCCTTCTACATGTGTAGAACCATGAAAGATATACTGAATGCAATTTCTACTTTTTGTAGACGTTCGTGTTAAGTTCAGATTTCATTTTCTGGAAAACTTAGAATACTTTATAAACGTAGAAACTATATTCTGGAAAAAGTATCTTTTGTACAATTTCTAGAACTCGCTTTCTACGTTTTTAGAACTTTAATATGTAGATTACTCCTTCTAAAAATAGTAGACGACATTGTTTATTCTAGATTTCGTTTTCTACTAACCCATTTTTTCTAAAATACGAATTCTACTTTTAGTAGAATGTAAATTAAAATTTTGATTTATCAAGTTTTTCAATAAAAAAAAATATGTGGCTGTGTATATTGATGTTTTATTATGTGTTTATATTTTTTTAATAATTTTTTTAATTCATAAAACTATTTTTTCATTAAATTTCAGAAATGGAAAGGATAAAAGAGGAAAAAAATGGACAAAGTTAGATTTATACTATAGGGACAACTTTAGTGTTTTTTTTTTCTGTTTCGACAATTTTCCCGACTCTATTTTTATGTTTTGCTTACATTATAATTCTTCTTTTTTTGGCTTACATGAATTCGATATGTTTTTTTTGGCTTACCTGATAATTCGATACGCTTACGTATAAGTCTGTGAAAAGAAGTGATGCATTTTTATGTTAAGTTAGATTAAGTAATTCAAAAAAAAAAGATGATTTTAGAAAACTATACTGGATACATTACATACATAAATCCAACGATCCATATGTTCCAACATAGAGAACCCAAAAGGCTTCTCTATACATTTATTACAGAATCGCAAGTAGCAGATGAAAATAGGATTCACTGCATCAACTAATTACCATTTTCCTCTAATCTCCTCTCAAGACATTAAAATAAGCATCAAATAATCAATCAAAAAGACAATCTTTTTAAATTAATCAATCACTGCTTTTTGTTTAAGAGAGCTGCTCGTAATTCCGCTGGGTCAATCTCGTTGGAACCGGTGTCTGGTCTGTAATAACCGGTTTTGGGATCAGGAATCCAAGAAATCTTCTTGTTCGATTCTTCCACTCCCTTCTTCGTCACCGCGGAAACAACCGCTCTACCTTTTCCACTGCTCGACTGCGCCGCCGTGGCCGCATAACCACGCCTGTCAACAGAAAACGACACCGTTTAGAAAACAGAGTGTAACGAGAAAACAGAGCATAACAGAGCATAAACAGAGAAGAACAGAGAACAAACGGATAAAACAGCGAACTTTACCGGAAGATTGCATTGGAGAGTTCTTGAGAGACGAAAGCAGATAGGAACTTAACGTTAGAGAGAGAACGAGCCATTTTTGGAAGAGAGAGATAGAACAGACAATATAAAGGTTGAAACTTTTGTTGGTTTGTGAGGTTTGTTCCTCTGTTTCGCCGCCGCAGAAGGAGAGGTTTATCCGAGGAATAGGAAAGTTTGATCTGCGGCAACGAGATGGAAGAAGCTTTGTTTCGTCTGTGTTATCTCTCTCAAACTAGATTGATTTCGAAATGGCTTGAGGAGATGAGAAAAGAGGATGAGGAGAGGAAGGTTTATATAGAAGGGCGAAGGGTGAGAGAAAAGAAGCAACTTCGAAATTGTCTTCACTCTCCAAAAACGACTACGTCAATTATGGCCGTTGACCCATAATTAGCTTTTGCTTTTTTGGTTTATTAAGTCAAAATTAGCATTGTAAATTTAATAAACATCTTTAATAAGATTTTAAACGTGTGATATATGCTATTTAAAGTAGTGTTTAACTATTGGTTGGAATTTCATGAGATTTAGTTTAAAAATTCCACTTAGTTTTTCAATTTTAACCAAAGCTATATATAAACTCGAAAATAAAAAAAGTAATTTGACATTGAAAAATAGTCTTAGTGACAAATTGTTTAACTGGTAAAACATGTAAATCAGAATACAGATAGAAAATTATGTTTAGCTTATAGAAAAAAAAATCAGATTTATTACTGTTATAACTATATTACGAAACAATCCAATTATATATCCTAATAATAATAGAAAAGCTGTGTTATAATTTTTAGTTGATTGACCTAGTCGATAAGAAGCATGTGTCAAGTAGGGCAAAGTAGGTTAGAGTACATTATGAATATGTAATGATATATACCAGATATAAATAGTATATAATTATATAAATATTATTTTCATTCATTAGTAATGATTTATACCAGATATAAATAGTATATAATTATATAAATATTTGGTAATCATTTTAAGGTTTAAATCATCAATAATGATTATTATATCGTTAATAAGAGCTTACAAATCAATATATAAAGATCTATACAAAATGTTATAAATATTTATAAACTATTTATAAAGAAGATTTTTTCGTTATTTATAGAAGTTTACAAAATATTTATGATGGTTAATAGGTTTTAAATCATCACAGAAGTTTTAAAAATCTTTATAAAATTATTTATAGGAGTTTACAAAATATTTATAAAATCTTTATAAAATTATTTAAAGTTAAATTATTGATCATTGATAACAAATTATTTTCTTGAGTTATAAAACCATTTATTAGAATTTATGAAACTATTTATAAAGATTTATGAAACTATTTATAAGGATTCTAAAACTTCTGAAAAATAATTCATAAAATTTAAAATTTGTAAATATTTGATGTATTATTTATAATTGTATAGTTTCATTTCTAAGAGGTTTTAAATGTTATCAAATCTTGACAAAAAAAATGTTATCAAATCAGAATCGATCGCAAAATATTATTTTCTTACAAGTGCATCATTTTCAAAAAAAAATTCAAAATCTCAAAAACAAAAAAAATGTTTTGATTTTATCTAAAAAAAAGTAACCAGAAAAATCACATCAATCATAAAAAATCCAAAGAATATTAGGCATAAAAGTACATTCCTAAATTTATGAAATTTTTTATATTCTTAACTTTTTATTAAATCAAGAGAATTCATAAGGCAGAAGAAATGTTCTGGAAGCAAAAAAAACAGAGTATTCTGGCTAAGAGAAGGCGATAAAAATACAAAAAATTTCCATGCATTGATAAAGCAGCGGAGGGCGAGAAATAAAATTACTCAGCTTTTAGATGCAAATGAGAATATTGTAGAAGATGAGAAATGACTAGTAGCCATTGCTACCAGTTATTTTAGGCAAATCTTTGAATCTTCCAACCCAGAAGCTATAGAAGAAGCGCTATCTGAAATATCTACAACGACTACTGTTTCAGTAAATGAAGATCTTACAGCTCTGGTCACAGAATGAGAAGTTAAGTTAGCACTTTTTTCTATGCATCCGGAGAAAGCTTATGGACCAGCTGGGATGACACCTCTAGTTTATCAGAAATTCTAAGATATTGTAAAGGAGGATTTAACTCATATGGTTAATCAATTCCTCTTACATGGAGAGATGGCGAATGGGCTGAATGATACAAACATATGCCTAATCCCAAAGACAACTAAGCCCAATCAGATGTCACAATTCCGACCCACTAACCTGTGCAACGTGAGTTACAAGATAATCTCTAAGGTCTTATGCCAGAGACTAAAGAAAGTTCTTTCACACAGAATCTCTGAAACTCAGTCTGCCTTTATGGCTGGGAGACAGATTTCTGATAATATTATGATCGCACAAGAGATGTTCCATGTCCTGCGAACTAAACCAAGTGAAAGAAATAAAAGGATGGCAATCAAGACGGATATGAGCAAAGCATATGATAGAATGGAATGGTCATTCATTGAAGCAGCTAGCTCAAAATGGGATTTTCTTAAATCTGGATTACTTGGATAATGAGGTGCTCATGAATGGGTAACCAAGGGAAAATATTATTCCCGAGAGAGGTCTACGTCAAGGAGATTCTTTGTCTCCTTTCATCTTTACTCTATGCACGGAATCGTTCGTTAGCCTTCTTAATCATGCAAAGAACCAAAAGAAGATAACATGGATGCGCGTTACGTGCACGTGTCCTTTGGTATCCCACATTCTCTTTTTGCTGATGATAGCTTTTTCTTCTGTAAGGCGGAACCCCGTGAATGTGAAGAAGTGATGAAAGTGGTCAGAAAATACGGACAAGCATCTGAACAATGTATTAATTTTTAGAAATCTTCTCTACTCTTTGGTAAGAGAATTAACCAAAATGTAAGACAGCAGATAAAAGATACTCTTGGTATCCAAAATGAAGGTGGGATGGAAACTTATCTTGTAATCCCAGAAGATATCAGCGGCTCCAAATGCAAGTTGTTTGCTTTCTTGAAGAAAAAGTTAATGCATAGGGTTAATGGATGGACGGGCAGATGGCTCTCGAAGGGTGGAAAGGTAGTGCTGATTAAATATATTCTGCTAGCTCTCCCGGCATATGTTATGACTACTTTTCTACTCCTTTTGGAGATATGTAAAAACCTAGCAAGTGCCATTGCACATTTTTGGTGGAGTTCAAATCCCCCAAAAAGAGGAACTCATTGGGTAAAGTGAGAGAAGGTATGTTTGCCACGTCAAAAGGGTGTGATTGGTTTTCGATCCATGAGTTTAACCTGGCCTTATTATCAAAACAACTATGGAGACTAGTTCAATACCCTGATTATTTGGTGGCTGGAGTTTTGAGGGGAAGATATTATAGAATGAGTTAGCCTTTACGAACACACGCTGTAAGTAGTCCTTCATATGTGTGGAAAAATATCTCTGCAGCGAGGAAGCTATTACTACTAGGAATTAGACAAAAGATACACTCTGAATATGAGGTTAAAGTATGGGAAGATACTTGGCTCCCCACATCACCAGCTAGACCGGCTCGTCCCTGAGCTCTTGTCTTATATCCAAATATGCGAGTTAGTGATTTTATCATTCAAGAATCAAAGAAATGGAATGTAAATCTAATGAGGAATTATGTGGACCCTGAAGATATAACTCTCATAAGGAGTTTGGCCATTAGCTAAGCTCATCGCCGTGACACTTTCTGTTGGAACTACATAAAGAATGACCAGTACATGGTCAAATCAGGTTACTGGGTGGCATCTAATCTATTGAAGCCCGAGGAAGAGAAGGAGATTCTACAACCCAGTTAAACAAAACTTCAAACCTTTGCTTGGAAGATTAAAGCCCCACAGAAGATTTGTGTCTTGTGTGGCAATTGATCACAGGGCATGTGGCAGTAACGAGAAATTTGATAAGGTGTAACATGAGATGCAATAATTACTGCCCACGATGTGGAGAATCAGAAGAATCTGTAACACATGCAATTTTTGAATGCCCACCATCTCTACAAGTTTGGGCCTTATCATCGACGCCAACGACTCCAGATATCTTTTATGCCTCAAGCATCTATGATAATATGGATTATCTTTTCTCGAGGAAGAACAATATTGTTGAGCCAGATTTAGATATGGATCTTTATCTCTGGATAATTTGGTGCATTTGGAAGGCAAGAAATGATAAACTCTTTCGGGGGATAGATCGAAATCCCTTGGAGCTAGTTTGCTATGCAGAGAGTGAATGTCAAGCCTGGTTCAACGCAAATGAAATGGTGCCATTAACCCCACAAGAGCATAAAGGGAGAAGAGCTTCAAGTTTTAGCTTGGGTAATATCTCCATGATAGATGGGTCTTGGACATCTACAGCACAGTTCAGCTGATGTGGATGGGCTTGGATGGACAACTTGGAAAAAGTTCAACTTATCGGGACACGGAACTTTATTCGACGAGAGTCTGCTTTGCACTCAGAAGTAGAAGCAATAAGATGGGTGATGGAGAGCATGCTACAATACTCAACATGTCAAAGCTTTAGAATGGACTGCAAAGACTTGATTGCAATGATTAAGGATCCACATGCTTGGTCAAGTTATACTACAGAGTTGGAGAAGATTGAGACTTTGCAGATATGTTTCCCGGATTTCAAGATTTCTCATATTCTACGAGCAGACAATCGGATTTCAGATTCTCTAGGTAGGACGGCAAAATCTTTTCATAGAGAGCTTCATTTTGTTGGTTTTTCTATTCCGGTTTGGTTACCCAGACCACCTTAAGTTTGAGTAGTAGAATAGCTTTTCGTTGTAGAAAAAAACTATTTATTGTTGTTTTTTGGTGTAATATTTTTATTGTTGTTTCCTTCTACTTTATTCTTTGTCTCGTGCCATTAACAAACCTTTCAAACAAGGTAAACTGTTTTTTTTTTTGAAGAAGAAGAACTTAGGCTGGATAGGCTGTTTAAAAGAAGAAGCTAAAGCCAGGGGTTATACACAAGGGGGAATTTGTGAGATGTACATAAGGGAGGAAAAACCCAAGTATATAGCTATTCTACAGTTGCAAACGGTGGATGGGACAATTAGCACACAATCTTGACCAAATTCTCCTTTTAGGCGCGTGTGTTTGATTTTGAAGCTCTAAAACTGAATTTGTAATACTATACTATATAACATATAGTATAGTCGAAAGATTATGACAATTAAGAATATAGCCATACATGGAAAAACGTATCTGGATATTATCAAACGCTCGAATTATATACTATTCTATATATAATATAGATATAGAATAGATTATTCCAAACATAAAATGTAAATCCTAAACCGTAAACCCAAATCCTAAATCTTAAACCCAAACCTAAACTCTAACCCAAACCATATACTCTAAACCCTAAACCCAAATCCTAAATCTTAAACCCAAATCTAAACCCTAAACCCAAACCATATACCCTAAGCCCAAACACTAAACCATAAACCCTAAACCCAAATTCTGAACACTAAACCCAAACCAAAACCCTAAACCCAAACCATATACCCAAACCATGTACCCTAAACCATAACCCTAATCCTAAACACTAAACCCTAAACTCAAACCATTATCATTACATGACTATGTTATACATACTATGGTATGGAAAACTCGACACACCCACAAACTTTGTATGTATGAAATTCTCTAAAATTTCTTTAGAGAAAGAGCTGATGAGTGGCAATGGTGTTGGAAAACAAAATAATGTAACTGATCAAGTAGTGAGTAAGAAGAATCAGAAGGTAGAGAAGGAGATACAAAGTGCAAAAGAAGAGAAAAAGAAACATATCATACTATACTGTAATTTAAAATAGAGTATAATATGATAAATTGAGAGAGAGAGAGAGAGAAACCCTAAACCTACACTCAAATCATATAGTATAGGCAAAACAAATAAACAAACACAAATTCATATATCCTAAACCCAAATCTAAAATTCTAAACCCAAATCATATACCCTAAACCTAAACCCTGAACTATAAACTCTAAATCCAAACTGTGAACCTTAAACCCAAACCATGTACCCTAAACCCAAACCATATACCCTAAACCCAAACCATATACCCTAAACCCAAACCCTAATTTTAAACCATAAACCCTAAACCCAAACTTTTATCCATTACGTGACTATACTATACATATTATGGTATGGAATACTCGACACACCCACAAAATTTGTATATATGAAATTCTTTAAAGTTTCTTTAGAGATAGAGATGATGAGTGGCAACAGTGTTAGAGAACAAAACAATGTAACTGATCAAGTAGTGAGTAAGAAGAATTATGAGGCAGAGAAGGAGATATAAATTACAAAAAAAAAGAGAAAATAAAATTTATCATACTATATTGTAATTTTAAATAGTATGGAATATATGACGTATGATATGGGGATATAGATTATGAAGAAAATTAGAGCAGTTTAACCAATTGGGAGGGTCAAAGTTAATATGATAGTTTGAATATGGAATACTCGACACAACCACATAAACTTTTATTTTTAATATGTACACAGTGTCTAACCAATTGAGAGGGTCAAAGTTAACATAACAACTTGAGAATGTCACCATAAATGTATGTGTTATGACACGAAGGAAAGCTTATGTGAGAGTTGCGTGCACGAGGAGGAGGAGGAGTGGAGATGATGTAAGAGGAAGAGGAAAAAAAGGAGGAGGAGGAGTGGAGATGATGTTATAGCACATTGTGTTGTACTATTCTATATTTATTAAATGGAATAGTACAACACAACATTTACTGTTCATCTTCTCTATTAGTTCTTACGCATCCTCTGTTTTTAATCCACATATATCGAAGTATTAAAAATGTAAGCCCAAACAAATATATGAAAAAACGTGATCAAACATAATTATTGGATCAGTTGATTACACATCATACGAAGTATCACTTTCTAACAATTTCATAAAGCTTATAAATGATCATGAGACAAAAGAAAGTGAATAAAGATCATTCTGGAAAAAAATAGTTTCAGAAGAACAAGATGAAGTGATGAACGATGGAAGTGAGAGTGAAAATGAAATAGTAGAATGAATGGTATTTTTTGTCTTTATACATATTATACAAAGAATATCATAACCAAGAAGTTGTTATGGTTATAAACTTTTTTTTGTGTTGCTATGTGTATGCAATGCAATTTTCCTATACACAATTCTGAAACTGAATTATATAAAAAAAAAACACAACAGCTTTGTATAAGTTCAAAAAAAAATCAATAGTTTTTTTCAATCTGATTAATCTGTGTTTAATAAAAACGAATTGTGATCAAATGGTTAGCTACTCAGTAGTATTTTATCCTTTGACGGCAATATGTAGGCACGTCCTTCGGTCCTTGCAAAGTGAGTAGCGGCAAACCTTAACCACCAAAAGAACTATTTGTATCAATTTATTTTCATTTTGAATCCAAATTTTTTTAACTATTTTAAAAATGTCTTTTGTTAATTACAAATAGCAACATCATGAAATGCTTGCACGAATTTAATTTACAAATGATGTTTTAAATTAAATACAAAATGATAATTTTAGCAGATATGACCCAAATAATTTATACTTTTCTTGTGTACAAAAAATAAATCTATCTAACTCTTTTCACAAAATATATTTCATGATTTTATTTTGTTTGCCATTGATTAATCAATTAGGTGTGTTGCCCTGCCCGCATATGCGGGCATAATTTTATTAGTTTATGTTTTATTAATTCAAAAACCATCCTGACGATTTATTACTTATATTACTAATTAATATTATTAATATAAATTCGTTTTAAGTATATAATAAATTCACAAATAATAGTATAGATATATATATATATATATATATAAACTGTTTTATATCTTATTTTTAAATTTATGTATAAATAATTATTTTAAGATAACAACACAAAATTATTATTTATATTTTCAAAAAGTTTAAATAAATAAATTTATTTATATATGAAAAGTTATCATTAAAATATATATGCTTATTATTGTATTAAAATTTTGTAAACAAATATTAGAAATATTTTAGAAAACATTTGTATACAAATGTTTTTGTTTGTTTAATATTTAATTATAAACTGTTTTATATCTTGTTTTTTTTTACTTTTATAATAGAGAAAATATTTTAAGATAAAAACACAATATATAAGAATTATATTATTTAAAAAGAATCTATATTATTAATATAAATTCTTTTTTAATAATATAATAAACTCGTAAGAAATAGTATAGATGGTAGGAATAAAGAAAGAAACACCGGATGAAAACCTTACTGCTGAGGTGCCCGCCACCGGATGAAAACCGGGCTTCGTAGTCTGGTGGTAATGGAACCTCGGCTGAGGTGCCCGCCACCCAGCTTCGAAACCCGGCCACAGCGATTTAACATCCTTACTGCTGGGGCGCTGGACCCCTTCGGGGGATATTTGGGAAAGTGGCTGCCCAGACACCAGAGATATCAAAAAAAAAAAAAAAAAGAAACACCGGATGAATTGAATTCATTAAAGAAAGTCAGGGGTGGTTTAAGAATATATCCTAATATTTGGGGTCTTTTAGAATTTATAAAGTTATTTGGGCAATATTCGCTATCATCATTCTTGTAAATTAATTTTGAATTTATAGGGAAGACATGACAACTTTCAAATGCTAGCAAGAACTCTCTTCCCAAGTCAACCTTGAAAGAACCAGCCTTTTCCAATAATAACCTCTCCAGCCACGAAAAAGAAGAAGAAATGGCGAACAAGCTCAAAGTCAACGAACTCCGTGCAAAGCTCGCCGAGCGTGGACTTATTACTACCGGACTCAAACCCGTTCTGGTATTCACTGAACCAGTTTCACATTTGTTCTCTTATTCTCAGTTAGGTAATATTCAGATTTTCAGGTGGAGAGGCTTGAAGAGGCTATCGCAGAAGACGCAAAGAAGCAAGAATCGAAGAGCAGGAGGAAAAGAAACAGAGACTCTACAGATGGTACAGATGGTTCGAACAAGTTGATTGCACTCAGCGAGTTTCGTGAGATGAATGTGAAGGAGTTGCGTGAGGAAGCTAGTAAGAGAGGCTTAGCTACAAAGGGTACAAAGAAGGAACTTCTTGAGAGGCTCTGCAATGATGAAGATGACATGAATGGATTTGAAGAAGAGAAATCAACAAAGAAGGGAGCAGCGGTATTGGATCAGTGGATTCCTGATCACGTAAAGAGCGAGTACCATGTTCTACAAAGGGCAAGTTCTTTTCTATCATCTTATTCTGTTCATGAATATGCCCATTTGACTTGATTTTTCTTGTGTTGAATGTTGTAGGGTGATGATGTTTATGATGCCATGTTGAACCAGACAAATATCAGGGATAATAATAACAAGTTCTTTGTCCTACAAGTGCTAGGTCAGTTCCTCTTGACCAGATTATTATTAGTAAGATGACACGCCTGTTATCTCTTTCTATATCATGAATCTTTCTGTGTGCAGAGTCAGATAATAAGAAAACATATATGGTCTACTTCAGATGGGGAAGAGTTGGTGTAAAAGGACAGAGTAAACTAGATGGGCCTTATGACTCATGTGATATTGCAATAGAATTATTTAGCAACAAGTTCTATGACAAGACAAGGAATCAATGGTCTGATAGACAGGAGTTTATCCTTCATCCCAAGTCCTATGCATGGCTTGAAATGGACTATGGCAAAAACCAAAATGATTCAGTTGTGAGTGTTTCGAATTCCTGACTGATGCCTTTATATTTTATGATACTTCTTTGGTTTATGGAAATTTTAAAGATTATTTTCTTTTAAGCAAAGCTTTCTAATTGTTCAAATGCACTTTCTCTAAGTTTGCAATGTTTATTTTTCCTCTCAGGCAAATGATATTCCCAAATCATCTTCTGAAGTTAAACCTGAGGAATCAAAACTAGATCCCCAGGTTGCCAAGTTCATCTCTCTTATATGCAATGTACACATGATGGCACAGAACATGATGGAGATAGGTTTGTCTCTTTCTTTCTTACTTCATTAAAGTGAGGGCCTCCATAGGCAAGAACTAGCAGTGGTTCAGATACATAATTTTTAAGTCATATGCCTGGTTTTTTTTTTTTAGTTCTAGCTGATTGTCATACTGCCTCTAATATATTTTCGATATTTGAACTTTGAAGGATACAACGCTAAGGAATTGCCACTTGGGAAGCTAAGCAAGTCCATAATATCAAAGGTAATAAAGTAGTAAATGTTTATTTGGTCTCATTATAAGTTTTCTTGGTGTAGTCATTATATATTTTGTTGTGATATCTGATTATAACTCCTCTTGGATCTCTTTAGGGTTATAAAGTTTTGCAGAGAATATCGGAGATGATTGAGCGGTATGATAGAGCAAGGCTTGAGGAACTGAGTGGGTATGTATCTGGTTAATTGCTAGACCAAGTGTCACGCTTAGTGGAATATATAACCATTTTCCACAAAAAAACTTGTTTTTGCGCTAGTCTGACTTTGTATCATTATTTTGATGCAGAGAGTTCTATACTGTGATACCCCATGATTTTGGTTTCAATAAAATGAGTAAGTTCATATGCATTTTACATCTGTGCTAAAAACTGACTAGACATTCACTAAAACTTCTGAATTGTGAGTTGTAACAGGTCAGTTTGTTATAGACACTCCTTAAAAGTTGAAACAGAAAATAGAAATGGTAATTCTTTCTACAGATTTACTACTTGACTAGTTTTGGCCTTCATAAATTAAGTCTGGTGCTCCATTATAATGTAAGGTTGAGGCATTAGGTGAAATCGAATGGGCGACAAAATTGTTGTCCATCGACCAGGGATTGCAGGTAAGTTAGTCAGTCTATGTGGGTTTAAAGCAACAAATCCCATCTTACGTATAGTTCTCTCTAATGATATTTTGCATTTTTTTTGGCAATGGCTATAGGATGATCCTTTATATTATCAGTACCAGCAACTTAACTGTGGATTGACACCAGTAGGAGCTGATTCAGAAGAGTTCTCTATGGTATATTTTTGGTTTTGCGAACTAGAGTTTCTCAAATATGTCTATTGTTATATCTTTTATTGTCTTCTTCTCCATATCCCTAAACTAGGTTGCCAAATACATGGAGAACACTCATGCAAAAGCGCATTCAGGATACACAGTTGAGATTGCTCAACTATTTAGAGCTTCAAGAGCTGTTGAAACTGATAGATTCCAACAAGTATGTTATTGTGTTTCAAGCTTGTCCTTAGACCCTTACCATGATTAATCTGATTTGTCATTTTGGCACATTGAAAACTTAATTTTTCTTGGTAGTTTTCAAGTTCGAAGAACAGGATGCTACTCTGGCATGGGTCACGCCTCACTAACTGGGTCGGTATTTTATCTCAAGGTAATATGTTTCTCTGTCTTTGTTATTATCTCTTTCATTTTTATTGCATAGTGAAGTGAACTAGTATGAGACAACCAAACAGGTCCTCGGATACCTCCTCCGGAAGCGCCTGTAACTGGTTACAGGTTCGGAAAAGGGGTTTACTTTGCCGATATGTTCTCCAAGAGTGCAAACTACTGCTATGCTAACAGTGGTTCCACTGACGGCGTTCTACTCCTCTGCAAGGTAATACTCTCTTTTTCTATAGCATTGAACATAAGCTGCCTTTTTATGTTTCCTAGTGATCAATACTAATTATACTACTCAAGGTTGCTTTGGGAGACCTAAATGAACTTATATATCTGGATTATGAGGCGGATAATTTGCCCCCGGGAAAGCTAAGGTACACAGATACTCTCATATTATTCATATTTCACACAAGTTCTTTATGAATAATGGGTTTTCTACTATGTGAAACTTGATTTGTAACTTGTAAGTGATGGTTGCAGCACAAAAGGTGTGGGGAAAACAGCACCAAACCCTTCAGAGGCTAAGACACTAGAAGACGGTGTTGTTGTCCCACTTGGCAAACCAGTAGATCATTCAAGCACCATGGTTTATTTCAACACATTTTGCAAAACCAGTGTCCCAAAAAAGTCAAGTTTATAATTTGATTTTTTTTTTTTGCAGGGGATGTTATTGCACAACGAATATATTGTCTATAATACGGAACAAATCAAGATGCGATACGTGATCCAAGTCAAATTCAACTACAAGTAGTGAACACTGAAGTAGTATTTTTGGACATTACTTTAACTAATGATCAAGAACCAACCACTTCATTTTCAAGAATGTGGTGCTTATTGGACTTAGTTTTTGTATTGCGAGTCTTTCATTCTCGCTAATCTGAATTTGGATTTGACTTCGTAAATAACAGTTTCATTTGTGTATTTTAATTGATTTAAAAATTTATACAAAATTAAGAATCTTTACAAACCCACCCACTAATTATTTACTTCAACTAGTATTAAGACGGAGCTTATAACACTCAACAAGTACCATCTCGTTGGATATTACGAGACCAACATGGCGTTTATGAGCCACTAGATTGGGTTTAGCTTCATCACCTCCAGAGACTGAAGATAACAAATGTGTAATGACTAGTAAAGAAAAAAATTATGGGTTACCTACCACTGGGTTTGGTTTAAACAAGCAAGTGCTGTAATAAATGTCAACTACAACATTCATAAGTCATAACCTCTCCAAGAAGATTAGAATATGGATATCAAAGCTCAAAGAGTACAAGCACCCAAACAAGATTTAGTAAACCGGTTTACTTTTTAGCAATTAAAAATCCTGCCAATAATTTATTTTTCTATTTCAAAATGTACTCATCTTTCTTCTTGGTTAACTTCGCATTTGTATAAAGATAATGCAATAATCGCAAGTTATATGATAAATTATCTCTATCTGGAAAACCTCAGTTTGATAAACCAATCAGACCGTCAATTTGATTAACACAGTAAACCAATCAGACCGTCTATTAAACCAAACCTAAACCCTAAACCAATCAGATCGTCAATTTGATTGAGTATATAAAGAGCGAGAAACCCTACGAATGTGCCTCTCTCTCTCTCTCTCTCTCTCAATCTCACTCGAGTCGTCGACAGAAAAACAGACAACCATGGGAGGATTGAAGAGGAAATCATCATCGAGTGCCAAAAGCGTAGCTAAGTCAAAGAAGAAGAAGAAAGGGCCTCACTTGCCCAACTCAATCCTCAAGGTCATTGCGGACCAGAAACGTCCTCTAAACTCGGACGAAGAAGAAGAAGAAGACGAGATCGATTCCGATGATGAACACGGCGGCGATCTGTACGAGTACGAAGAAGGTGTCCCTGAAGAAGAATCCAGGAAGAACAACCGTTACGACCGCCATGATAACTACGACTACGAGCTCCCCGACGATTTCGAGGTTCCTTTCGCTCTCTCAATTGCAATTTTTGTCTTTTTTATTACAATAGTGGTAGAGACGTGTTTTGGTCGAAACAACACAAAACGATTCTCTAAATGGTGGAGGTTGACGAGTTCTTGATTTTTGTTTGGATTGTCTCTTGTCACTGTATGAATTGCAATATATTATTATTACAATAGGGAAGAAGACGTGTTTGGTCTGAAAGTTCTGATTATTGGGTTTAGGGTTTTTATTTTGATTTTCTCATGTATTAGAAATTACTAGTTTAGATCTAGTTCTGTCCTTTGTTGGTATATGCTCTGCTTACTGGTTAATTCTCTTTTATCAACAATGAAGGATGAAAACGTAGAGTCAGAAGATGATGATTTTGATGGTGGTAACAGCGAGAATGATGATGATGATGATGATGATAGACACACACGGATGTTGCAGTCTCTCACTGGAATGCCAAGTGCAGCTTTTCAAGGTATATTTCGATAGTAAAGACTTAGAGACTTTCTTCTTCTTCTCTCAGTTTTTGCTTATTCTCTTTATTTTTTTTTTTCAGGTGAGAGTAAGAGCAAACCTGTGCTCTTTACTGAAGCATACCCAGAGGGCGAATTCAACCCCACCCGAGATGTTCTGGAGGGTAAGAACGTCCTCACCGAGGAAGATTTTCTGGCGCCTCTTGAAGGAAAACCTGGATATCATAAAACAAGCAAGCAGATTGCTCGTATGCGCAAGGACACTAAGCATGTTGTTCATGCTCCTCTGCCTAAGCCTCAGCGAGAAAGACTGGAGCGTAAAGCTGTGATTGGATTAGTTGATGGGGAGTTTAGCAAGTGGGTGCATCTCGTCAAGAAGAACAGGGAGGCACCGACTGTTTACTTTAACCAAGAAGTCGATCTTGGTTACTCTACTGTTGGCGCAATTGCATCGGAGTTTCAACCCAGGACTGAGTTTGAGAAGAAGATGGCTTCTCTTCTCAATGATAGTGAGGTTTCTGAGGCTCACAGAGACGATGGCGCTCGTCTGCTTGAATTGAACGAGGCAAGTTTCTGTCATCTATCTTGACTTTGTATTAAATTGATCTGAGATTGAACATCAGTTTATGGATTTAAACTTTTGGGGTGCAGGTTTCTATGGAAGACCACATAAAGAAGCGTGACCACATTGCCAAGATTCGGAACCTGCTCTTCCGTCATGAGGCAAAAAGCAAACGAATCAAGAAGATTAAGTCTAAGACTTATCATCGCCTCAAGAACAAAGACCTGAAGAAGTCGTCGCTGGGAGCATTAATGGACCCAGAAATGGCTAAAGAAGAGGCTATGAGGCAAGAGGCTAAACGAGTAGAGGTGAGTCTGGAATTTCCTCGTATTTTTCATCGAGACACTGGCAAAAAAAGGTTTAAAAAGTTGTCTTGTTTGTGTTTGTGCAGGAACGTCTGACGTTAAAGCACAGAAACACAGGGAAGTGGGCGAAGCGCATGGTTCGGCTTGGACTGAATGCGAAATATGATGCAACTCGGGCAGCTATAGCTGAACAACTTCAAATGAATGCTAATTTGTCAAGAAAGATGCACTCCATGGGAGATGGAAGTAGCAGTGATGAGAGCGACGATGAGGAAGGTTTGAATGATGGTTCAGATGAGGACACTCCTTCCAGATTGATAGCAAAAGCAAAGGAGAAGACATTGAAAACTATGGAAGATGATGAAGTGCCCAATGCTGGTCTTATGTCATTACCTTTCATGGTAATATTTACTTTTTGCTCCCTCATAACAATTTTCATTTTCTTCAGTCATGTCTTGTCTTATCTTTTTCCCTTTTGCTTGGTTAGGCCCGTGCTATGAAAAAGAAAAACGAGGAAGCTAATGAAGAAGCTAAACGTGCACTAGAGGAGTACGAAGAGTGGGAGAATTCTGGTGGAGAAAACTCTAAAAAACCCGTTAGTGTTAGTGGTAGAAGAGTGTTTGGTGCAACCGCTAAAGTGGAAGCTCCAAAAGAGTCTAAAAAGGATTCAGATAACTTTTATGACAACAGTGATAGTGACAATGATATGGCTGGCGTAGAAGATAACGACATGGAGGATGTAAGAGATAATGCCTCACCTGCTAGAAACACTGGAACCATTACAGAAACTGAGGTATCTTTATTTTGTCATAATGGTTGTTTCTTCTCTTCCTTTGAAAAATCTCTAAGAAGAATCTATTCTTTGTCTACAGAAGTTTGATGATGCTGCTGGAAATCAAGCATCTAAGACAACATTCGACGTTGCCATGTTTGCATCAGGCTCCTGGAAGAAGGTTTACTTTTGAATTTTTTATATCAGACTTTGTCTTTTTTTTTTTTTTTTTTGTGTGTTATTCTTTTGTTCAACTCCTTTTTGGTATGTTATGCAGATGACAAGCTGCAAAAACACAGAATCCAAAAAAGAATCAAAGAAGACACGTGCACCCATCTCACAGTCTCAAGATAAAAAGGTTTTTCTTTCTGCAAGTCTCAGTTGAACTATACTCTATTAGCTTTTTGGCGGTTCTAGTTCCTTACCGTAATGTATTTTTTTTGTTTAAAATCTTGAAAAGGGGTCAAGAGATGAAGAAAGTGAGGATTCAGAGAGTGAAGCAGAGGAAATGGTGGACGGAGTTTTGGCATCTGCGTCAAAGGAAACCTTTGAGATTCCTTCTCAAGCAGAGCTTATAAACCGGGCTTTTGCTGGTGATGATGTGTTGGATGAATTTGAGAAGGATAAGGAAGAGGTTCTAAATCAGGAAGTTCCTAAACCCGAAAAACCGGTTCTACTTCCTGGTTGGGGAGATTGGAGCAACGTCCAAAGAAAGAGAGGTATATCTAAACGGATGGTTATGGAACACGAAGCTGAGGAGAAAGAGAGAAAGCAAAAACTCAAAACAAGGAAAGACGCTCGTCTTAAACACGTTATCATATCAGAGAAAGTCGATAAAAGGGTCAGTAGTGTCACACTCACTCTAGCTTTAATTTGTTGAGTAACAATTTGATCAGTAATGCTCATCATATTATCTTTTTTTTTTTTGACAGGCTGAGAAACTTCATACAACGACTCTACCTTTCCCTCATACATCCAAGGAAGCTTTCGAGCATAGTATGCGTATGCCTATAGGCCCCGAGTTTAATCCCTCGACTGTTGTTTCGGAACTAAACCGACCAGAGGTTCGTCTTGATTACTTTGTCAAACTCTCTCTCATTAGCACCCATGTTGTACTTGTTTTGACCATTTGTGTGTGCAGGTTGTGAAGAAGACTGGGGTCATAATTAAACCGGTCAAGTTCGAGGAAGTAAATCCAAACGATGAAGTTGATGATGAACACCCTCGAAACCATCAGAAACAAAGATCTAAAAAGAAAACTGGTAAACGCCAGGGCAAAGTCAAGTCCAAGTAAAAGACAAAAGCTACAAGATTTTGATCCCATGGGAGTGGTTTTGCCTTAGTTATATAAACCATAGACACTGTTGTTTATCTCAAAACTCTTGTTCATTTCCATCTTGTTCCACACTCTTAAACTCTTGTCTCCATTTTTCCATCTGTAAGATTTTAGTTGCTTGCAGAAAAAGACAAAGTTATTGAGACCTGATTGAGCTTTAACTCACCTGAGAGACGATAATACTTGATCATCTGAAAACGGTAGCTGCTGTGAGGTGAAACATTTGAACGCATTGTAACGCTTTAAACTCTGCAGCTATCTCTTCATAGCTATTTTGGTTCAAGGTAGAATGTCAGAAGATAAGTAAGAGAAAGAAGTTGCTTGGAATGTGATATTTGTACGAATTCTTCGTTGATAGAATCGCTTTGAACTCGGGTACCAAAGCTTTAAAACGTTTTACTGAATAGCGCGACTGAAAAGGGTTAATAGCGTTCGGATGTGCAAATGTTCGCACATAGAAATCAGAGGTTGTACCTAAAGAACTTAGTTATATTTTATTTAGTTCATTATGTTTCGTAGGAGCTAAATTAAATATTTAGGATATGTTGCTTTAAATTAATTCCATATTATAAATTATTGGAAATGTCCTAAAATAATATTTTAATCTGTTCCTTAAAGTTACATATTCTAGATTTTCAGGCGTTTTAATAAAACACATTAAATTTACATAATTTTGTGTTTATATTTTTTTCCATAATTTTAAGCCAATAAAAATTCAACTAATACAATTAAGTTTTTTGAAGTTTTCAATTATTTAATAAAATATACATTAAAAATATAAAAATAGATTTTTTTCAAACAAATTTTTTTGTCTTAGAAATGTAACTTTAATGAACGGAAAGAGTATGTATTTATTCTATTTGAAATTTTAACATTGAGTTTCGACGGTAAAATAATATTTATATTTTATGGATGAAAAATCTATTGGTAATCTATACTATTAAAGTAAAATACCTAATAGGTTTTTACCCTTATTTTTAAGTTATTTACAATATTATATCATTTCTTTTTTGAAAATTTTAATTAATTTTGTCCAATATACTAAATCAGAATGCAGCATTTATTAATCTATGTTTACTCCTAATATCTCTCTTTAAATCTTTTTTAACTGTTTCTTTTTCGAAACTTAAAGGCCACGTACGTTACATAAACATGTATATATATACTTTATAAATAAGTTTACCAAGATACATTTCACATACACGTTTTTATGTCATCAAAGTGTGTATGTTTTCAGTGGAATTAATGTTTGTTACACTAAACATACACATATACTTTTGTTTGTTATTGAATATCTCATAGCTAATCATCAAGAAAATTATGCAACATAATGAATAGTTTTCAGACGTTATTCCCAACTTTCATACTTAAGTTTTCCTGATTACGATTTACTGATATCTAATTCTTAATAGATGAATCTAAACCCCTAAACAGAAAACATAAACAATAATGATTATTATCTTTAGGAAAATAAGAATAAAATTAACTATATTTACTCTTTCAATTATCATTAACGATTTATTTTATAAAACTTTAAAAATATTTAGTTAAGAGTTTGTACTAATATCTATAAACATAACTAAACAGATTTCGAAGTAAGATAGGCAACACTCAAATATTTTTAGGAAAATAATAACAAATCAATACAATTAAAACAACAGTTTTTTAACATCCATTTTATTTAGAGAAGTAAGTACATGAATGCGTTTATCTTTAGTTTTAAATAAAAAATGGAATTAAACCAACGTCCGAATAACCAACTGAGATATAGGAAAATTACGGGTCGCAAGAAAATGTTAAAGTCAGACATATCAAATTTATAGTTTTGTAACATGTTAAATTATTGTGTTTAATGTCCACCTCACATTATATGTTATCAAATATTCTCAATGTATAATCCTAATTGCATAAGTAATCGAGACAGACTTTTATGAATATAATCACTATAATTGTAGACTTATTTGATATAATATTTACAAAAATTTAATATAAATTTAATTTATTATTATGTTTTTAGTAATATTGTTTTTTTCAAATCAAAAGACAAAACCAAAAGAAAAAACCAACGGCGATTTAATACTTACAAATATGTTAACAGTTTTTATATCTCAAGAACAGAAAAACTAAAATCAAATTGGAACCAAACTAGAAACCCAATAGATATCTGAATATCTTAAATACAGTTTATATTCTTACAAATTATATTTAATTTAAAATTTAAAAATATTCTAAAACTGCCACCTGTAAACCAAACTACCCAAAAACAGATTACCCTACTAGTTTTTTATCCAAAATATTTTAAATTATCTTAATTTTCCGTTAGAACATAATTATTCAAATATTTTTATCCAAAATATCTAAATTTATCTTAATTTCAATCCAATTATTCGAAATTATTCAAAAAAAGAACCTGACGAGAACCGAACTGAACTCAAAATTTTAACGGGTTCCTAATATTATAATCCGAACCAAACCGAAAACCAAATTAACTAGACCAAAACCAAATTCAAATTCATAAATAACTGAATGGCTCTTATATCTTTTTGAACTGAAAAACGAAAATCAAACCAGAATCAACATGAAAACAAAAAAAAGAATAATACAAATTGGAACCAAATCAAAAACCGAACATCTATATCTAAACATATTAGTGAACCAACAAACAAGTTAATAAATATGTTAACAAGAAATAATTCCGTGCTTTGAAAACGCGGGTCAAAATCTAGTATTATATAATCTTACAGGTTATACACCTAAACAAATTAGATTAATGATATACTTGTTTTTTTGCACCATGCTATGATAACTTATGGTTATAGAAATATCACAACTAAACATAAATAATAAAACATAGATTAAAATTAAATAAACCGAAAACATGGACGGTTAAACCAGCCATTTTAAAAACAAAATATAAGCACAATATCGAAACAAAGTATAAAATTGAACAAGATGAAACATGATTAAATTGGTAATGTAAGAAATATCAAAACATAAGCACAATATCAAAACAAAGTATAAAACTGCAGATAGTACATTTCTACAGTTTGTAATGTAAGACACACAAGCATTCTGATATTAACCACCTCTACAATGAATGCATTAGTAAACTGGTGTTTCTCGGAACGGCCAATCGATCATAACGATAACATACGTTTATCGTTATCAAAATGTTAAATCGTTAATGTGTTTGTTGTGTTTATCTCATTGAATCAACTTGTTTTATTATATATGCTTAGAATTTTTTACGATTTATACACTGCAGTATACAATTGCAGTTTCGGCTATGAAGCGTGAAGCTTTGTATTAGCAATTGTGCCAAGATCCAAGATTGATTGAACACCTCGATTGTATCATCAGATGAGATACAATACTTTATAGTACAAGGAAAATTTTAGCCTGATGATCCCGAAGCTATTGGAGAAACTTATCCTATAGATAAAATATGCAAACATTTAATTTTAATACTAACGTTCAACTTGCTAAGAAAATTATAAAATTGTCGTCGTCCAAAAGCTTTATTAGTAAATTTATCAGCAATTACTTGTAGCTAACGTCTAGTGGCTTGCCTTTCTATCCTGCCCCTCAAGCAACTTATCAATCGGCCTCTCAAACAAGCTTATCAAGATCTTTTCAAGTTTCACCCTTGAACGTCTCTCTATCTCCTTACTAATCTTCTCCTTCCCTTTCTCTAGATCGTTGATGAAAGAGCTTTCAGGCACCATTGTAGCAATTTGTAGATTTCAGGTACCATTGTAGCAACTTGTAGCTTTCAGGTACCATCGTAGCAACTTGTTCTGCTTCTTGTCCTGTATCCTTTACTAGAAAATTCTTGTTGGCACTGTCAATGATTGTTAAAGCTGAAGAAGAATGGTCATGAGTAGTTTGACTTGAGCTGTCGTTGGAGTTTCCATTATAGTCTATTTGGCGTCTTTTGTATTGGAAAAGAGTCAATGAAGATTCAGCGTTAAGGACGCTCTTTGGAAATGATTCTCTCTTCAATGACTTCTCAGCTTCCAAGTTCTTGATCTGACCTTGTTGGTGAGAGATCACAACTCTTCACCATCATCATTATCATCTTATTCTTCTTCCAAGAAGGAGCATATGTGTTTCCAAAAGATTTTCCAAAGTTTTGCACTTTACACAATACGTACGCATCTAGCTCAAAGCCTTGGTTATTTTCGAGGAGCAGTAATCATGCAAACCCCAATTAGTTAAGATCGAGTACCACCTGGACCAAATCTTGACCATACCAATGATCGTCTTATGACTATTTCCTCTGTAGAATTTTTATATTTTAATATCTTTTGCAAGTACAATATCATTTTATTTTAAAACATTTCAGCAAATGTTTCCATCACAAACAAACAAACAAAAAGAAAAGATCAAGCAATAGAAAGCTGTTAAGTTCTTATTCTCGAAGCTCAAGCTAGAAGTTCTACCAAGTCAAACAACACCCAAAATAAATAAAAAATAAACCCTTACAACAAAGAACGAATCTCGGTAGGAGCAATAGAAACACGTCCAGAAGACCTATCGCAAGTGATGTTGACGGCGAAGTTGCAGTGTGTGACAGAGGTGTGGAAGTTGTCACCCTCGAGAGTAGTTCCTACCACTGGCTTGACGGAAGAGCCGTTGATGTGAAAGTAGCTCTGCCCGCTCCGGAAAACCCTAGCATCGATCTCAGAGTGACAAACACAATGGTAAATCACGTGAGTTGAACTGGGACTCCACGAACAACGAACAACCCTCGGAACCTGACCTGCCATTCTGAAAAACTGAAAGGTGGAGGTTGGAGATGTAGTATTACTGCTTCTCTTGAAGTTGAACATTGAGCGATTGATTACATTGCTTAAATAGATAGACTAGAAGAGACTAAAACCCTAGTTGTATCTCCACTTGGCATCATCCAGTTGCTGGTAGAGAATCAAGGGCTGAGAAGGAGTTGTACATTTTGGGACCACACTCCTTCACCGTACTATAGAGACTGCAACACGCTTTCCTCTGTTTTCAGACTGAATCTCTTTGCCTTTGTCTTTACGTGGGAGAGCCGTTGGAGTGAGTTGGATGAGTCTGGGTCAGCTTGATTAATGATTAGGCTTGTTGTCGTGTTCCACTTCACTTTCTTGAGCAACTGAAGTAGTAGTGTCGTTTTCAGCTTGAGCCGTAGATGATGATGAGTTCGAAGTAATAAAAACGACAAGCACTTTCTTAATAATTTTAAAACGATACTTGTTTTCATTTTTATATAAATGAATATTATTTAAATGTTTATCAGATAATATTTTAAATATTTATCATATTTTAAAACTTTTACGAACACAATAATATTCAACAAATATTGACCTATTGATATGTTTGATTGCGGTAAACAATTTATGTGCCGTAAGAAATAGTGACCTATGCAGCATATTAAACCTTCAATAAATATTGACCTATTGATATGTTTGAGTAATATTTCTATGAGTATGCAATTGTTTTCCAAATGTAATAATAATTTAAATATTTTAATCAGATATGAGTCGTATGGCAAAAATCAGTGTCGGAGCCAAAAAAATTTCTTACCAGAGTCAAAATTAGATAATTAAACTTTATCATTTAGTTTTAGTGTATTTGAAATTTTGTGGGGTCAAAAAGAATACTTTCATGGAGTCAACATATTATTTATCTAAAAAAATACATATATTTCTCAAAATGAGGTGGGCTCAGCTGACTCCACTACTCTCTCCTTACATCCGCTCCTGGCGTGAATTAAATACGTTAGAAATTTTATATTTTAGTATTAGGTTTTACTGTTGAGAATAAATAGTAGACGAAATGGTTAAACCTATATTTTTGAAAATTTTGAAAATATATAATCTTAGGCGAGATTTATTATATTAAAAAGAATATCCAGTTACAAACATTTGATATTGTCTACAAGTAATTTTAATATATTTAAATTTTAGCATATATAGATTTATTGTTCAAAATAATTAACATTAAATGTTAAACATATATTTTAGAAATATCCATAATATTTTTTAATATTGAAATTAAACTTGAATTTTGTTCAAAATAATTAATGGTAACAAAATCTTTCATTTATCTACTATTATTATACTATTATTTATGAAGTGATTTTGATGATGTGTCATCGTTTCCATGATTTTAGCTAATTTTAATTATTTGTTATATTCTTATTAATTTTTTAAAATCATCAATTTATTAAAATATTCCGATTCTAATTAATTTATTAATATAAAATTATATAAATATTTGAAACTTCTAATTGGAATTATGGTTATAATTATTTTAACTTTCATAAAATTCTTATTAGTTTTTAGCTTAAATCATTAGTTTATTAATTTAAATAACATAACTATTTCAAAATTTCTAATTGGAATTACAATTATAATTATTTTAAACAAGTTAGGACCAATTCTTATTTTCATATGATATAAGATGTTTTAAACTCTATATTTTCATTTTTCTTATTCATTCCATGTTGTCTCGATCATAGGTTTTGCTATATATATTTATGTACATTTGATATTTGTTTTTTTTTGTTGGAGTTCTATGTTTTTCTTCTTTCTTTGAGTTTGAAATATTAAGAGCAAATCAGTTTTGTTAAATGGAGTTTGGAATTATTAATTAGGTATTCTGAATTATTTCGGTAGTCATTTCATGTGTATGTTTTATTATTGTTTAATCTGTAAAAAATATGCTTTGATATTAAGTTTAGACAGTTGCCTATGTAATCATGTTAGGAACATGTGTTAAATAGTTTAGTTTCTAAAACGGCTAAGGTAGATATATTTTTAATTAATAATTAAATTTATTATTATATAATTAACCATAAATTAACTTTAATAATAAAACTATCATTATCTATTGTTTCTTTTATTTAAATTAAACTTATGAAATATTAAGATAAGTCAATATATATATTGATCAAGTAAACCAATGAAATATTGTCATTATCTCAATTTTTTTTAAACAAATTCTAAATTATCATCAAATTTTAGTTTTTATTTACTTTTCATTTATTTTGTTCTTACTTAGATTTTGTGTGTTTTAGTGTGTTTTTGGTAATTTAATACATGTTTCTGATTCAAAAGTACAAAGTAAATTAAGAGAGACCAAAAGTTCACATTCTTATTTTACTTTATTTTGTGGAATATTTGATATATAACTATGCTCTTATGGTCTCATACTTTTATAATTTTCTTATATGTTAAGGAGACGTAGACCCCAATAAAATCGAAAAAAACTAAAATTATTAAGAATAAAAAAATTATTATGATCTTTAAATCATAATATATATATTAATAATATTAATAAATCGAATATGCCCAAAACACTTAGTTGTTGAATATTCCGCAAGTGTAGCAATTAATAACTTATTTGGAAACAAAATATATATATTCTTTATTATTTAGTTAAATATAGATAGCGAAAATCATGGCTATATTTTGAATGATATATTTATTCATATATCTCTTATCCTCTCTATATATATATATATATATATATATATATATATATATATATATATATATTAAAAACACTATTATTTAATTCTTTATTATTTAGTTACATCTCTTATCCTCTATATATATATATATATATATTCGACAGTCTCACATCGATGTCAGTTTGAGTATACTGACGTGTCGGTCTTATAATTATTTAAAAATTAATCGGCTCATTTTTAGTTATTACATTTTAAATCTTTATATTAGTGAACTGAAATTCTCTTCTTACAACTACTAAATAATATTATTTTGAAAAAAAAAATTAAGATTCACATCAACTAAAATACTGGAAGAAAAATGCTTTTAGAAATTGGAAATTTCGTATCTTGCCGAACTTAGCCATGGTTGAGGCTTTTGTATACAAAAACAGTAAATAATTGTGATTTATTATAAAATAAGAAAATTGAGATGAAAAATACCACACAAAAAGTCGAATCTTACTTACGCAAAATATTGTCTTTACCGAGTTTTCATTTCAGACCAAAAATTAGAAACATAATCAGATAGCAAGAAAAAATCAGAAATCAGAAAAGTTTTAAAAGAAAAGAAAATTCGTGAAACCAATTGAATAACATAATTTAGGTGATAAGTGAAGCAATCACATTATTTTCCACGCAGCTCTAACACTTTTCACTCGATTGTATCATTTTTTATTATATTTACCAAGAACGTCCATAAGAAAATACAGGTTATTGGTTTTAGACTATGTTAATTTTGCAACATGCCCAAAAACAATGACACGATACTCAACCATTTTTATTGGTATTTTTAAAATATAGTCCAATAATTATGTATGTTAAATATTCATTTTACATTTATTTTATTTTGCTTTATATTAGTAGAAGAAATTAAGTTTGGGTAAGACATTTGGATCCAAAGAACCGAACTGAACTAAATTTGAAAGCAATACTAAACACAAACTAAAACTGATTAAGTACTCAAATAGATCTAAAAATTTAATATTCAGATAACGAGATCTAATCTGATCCAAACTAAAATATTTTGGAAAAAATATCTAAATCAAAATTATATATATAAATATGTTAATTTTAAAAAAAAATTATATCTATTAGATATTCAAAAATATGAAAATATCTTAAACTAACAAAAAATGTCAAAATACTGAAAATATTTATTTGTTCTCCATCCAAATATTTAAATTGAACTAATATTTAGGGCCATAATATTTATGTAAATTTAACTATTTAGTCTTACATTATTCAAATTTTTATGTTTTATATTATTTTCTTTTAATATTAAGTATATTTAGATTTTTTTTAGTTACATAATTAAATAGATATTCAAACTCAAATACGAATTGAACCCGCAATGATTCAAACCAAAACCAAACAAAAAAATTTAAATATCCAAATACAATTTAAAAATCTGAACTTTGAATAGAATAACTAAATCCGAACGGATATATGAATGTTCATGCCTAGAAAAAATTTATAAATCCTTTAATAAAATATACAATAAATAATTTAATAAACTATTTCATTTCGCGCATAGCACGGATTACTAC
This sequence comes from Raphanus sativus, assembly GCF_000801105.2. Classification (NCBI taxonomy): domain Eukaryota; kingdom Viridiplantae; phylum Streptophyta; class Magnoliopsida; order Brassicales; family Brassicaceae; genus Raphanus; species Raphanus sativus. Next base: position 12,160,703 of record NC_079512.1, on the reverse strand, counting down.
CTAGTTTATTAATTATAAACTGTTTCAAAAGGGAATGGGAAAAATTCGATTCGGAAACATTTAGCGCCATCTAATATTTAAATAGTGTGTGTACGTTTTAATAGTTTCTATATTTTCTCTTTTAATAATACTCTACATTTATTATAAGTTTGGATATACTAACAAAGTTATTCTGTGGATCAAGTAGAGTATATTCATGGTAAATAGCTAGATAAACGACGGAGAGAGAAATGCTCCATCTTCTCTCTAGAATTCAGACAGCGTTTAGATAATCCGACCGACGTCGGCGGGCTCCTTAGCCGCCATGTCAGTCGGGTCTTGTGTTCCTGATGACGATGATTCCGACGTTTCTCCAGCTTCCGAAGAAAGGGCTTTTGGCGGTTGTCCGGGTTTGACTCCAGCGTCCTTTACCTTCTCTTTCGGTTTTGGGCGGTCGGGTTTTGTATGTTAAATCGGCTCCAATAGGTGTGTGACTCTCCTTGTCCTCGCTAGAGGGCCTGATTTTCGGATGGGATCTCGGTTCGGTAGTTTTGAGTAGTTAATGGTGTTTCTGGTGGCTCGGGATGAGATCTCGGGATAGACCCGATGAAGCTCTCCTTGGAAAGAGTCCAGGCGGGAAATTTGGTGGAGGTGGCTACCATTCCGGTGTGTTGCGGCGAAAACCAGTGGCGGTTTCGTCTTCTCCGGTGGTGTCTTGGTGATTGGGTCATGTTGATGTGACTGACACTACAAGAAAAATGAGTTTTATTAGCGGATGAAAAACGCTATTTAACAATTTAACAGCGGTTTAAGGAACGCTGTATCATCGCCCGTGATAGTAGGTCAGGCACATTAAATAGCGGTTTTTCGTAATGCTATCTTATTGTTCAATACAATAGCGTTTTTTCTAATGCAATTAAATATTTTTTAATGACGTTTTCTTTTTGTTATAATTTATATTAAATTAATTTATATTAAAATTATTTATTTAAATTTATTTAATTTAAAATTATTATTTTAAAACTATTTATTTTGGCGTTTAAGTATTTAAAATAAAAGATAAAAGTATAATGATTTTTTATTAAATATTATAAATTACATTGGATAAAAAATAAGAATCGGTTTATACTAAACCAGGTCACTAAACCAGGTGTTTTACAAACTAAACCTAATCTTACTAAACCTAATCTATTCTTGGCCGCCTCCCCACCTTCTCTGTTCGACACGACCACCGGCTTCTCTGTCGCCTCCTCGCCGCAAGCCCATGACCACTACTCTGCTCACCATGACCACCACTCTACTCGTGACCACCAGCTTCTCCGTTTCCTCATCGCCGCAAGCCCATGACCACTACTCTGCTCACCATGACCACCATCTCGTTGCCCTGTCCATCCCGTCGTCGTCTCCTCCTTAATTCGTCGTCCTCCTCCTTAATTCGTCGTCCTCCTCCTTGTCCTCCATTCTCTATGTAGACCAAACCCTCAGCGTCTCTGTCTCTCTTCTTCTTTCCCGGATCCACCTCCACCTCCACCACGAGCTTCCTCTGCCATCTCACACAACAGCTTCTTCAGACCCGGCGTCTCTCCCAAGCCCTCTCTTCTTTGTCTTCTCTCCTTCTCCGCGTCTCTTCTTCTTCTTCTTGCTCGGTTCCACCTTCTTCTTCAGATCTAGTGTCGTGAAGAGAAGACAGGCTCCGTCGACGTTGTTGACTTCGTCGGCTTCCTTTATCTACAGAAGAAACAAGCACACGAACAAAATTAGAAAATAAACTGATGAGAAAACAACACATGAGCTTTATCAATTTCTTAAAACCAAAAAAAAAAATGGATTGAATAGACGCAGAGATTGTCGTAAGGTAAGGAGGAGATAGATTGAGAGATGGTCGATTTTTTAGGAAGAGAAGACGAAAGATCCGTAAGTCTGAAAAAGAAGAGGAACAAATCTGAACCATTAGATTTAATCTCATCCAACGGATAAAAAATTGATCCTTGTGCTTAAAATTCTGGCCAATGAGAACTCTTCATTACACACAAAAGAAGACCTCTTCGTTGTTTCCTTTTTAACGAGAAACTCTTGTTGTTTTTGGTTATTATACATGTATTTTTACTTTGACCAATAAAAAACATGTATTTATAATTTCACAATCTAAAACTTATAAATTATACTTAAATGATTATGTTTCATGTTTCTAAATCTCAGTTAATGCTTATGTTCTTGTAATTATGATTAAATTTATATAACTAAAATTTTAAAATTATATTTTAGTGTTTATAACTTTAAAGTTAGAAGTTAAGATTTAGGGTATAGAATTTGGTTGGAGATTTAAGGGTTTGTGTTTTGAAAGTTATGTACTAAGATAAAAGAGAACTAATTTTGAGTTTATGTTTAAGATTTGAAGTTATAATATGAAAATGTTAGAGTTTAAAGTTTGTGTTTAAAAATTTAAGGTTTAAAACTTGTTTAGTGTTTAGGGATTCAAAAAGGTAAATATAGCGTATTAATTATGTTTGCTATTAAATGTACGCTACTATAGCGTTTCCAATTATGTCGCTATAACATAGCGTTTTTAAAAATACAAACGCTATCTAAAATTAACGGATATGTCAACTATAGCAGAAAGCGAAAAAACGCTATCCTGGCCTACTATTAAAACGCAATTTTCTTGTAGTGTGGATAATGCGTGTCTCGGTGCTGCGGGGATCTCAAGGCCTGTGTGGCGATCGGTGTAACGCTAGTGGGGCGGTTTGTGTTTGTGGGTTGGACTCATAACCAATTTATTTTCTTTAGGTTGTCCACTTTGGTTAGATGGTTGTAATATATAGTGGGGTTTAGTCCCTTTAATAAAATTAACTAGATTTTGATCCGCGCTTTCAAAGCGCGGGATTTTTCAATTTGAAATCTAATTTATTTATTATAAATAACCTATATATATTAATATAAGTTTATACTTTATACTTCCTTATACTTATAAATTAACTATTATTTTGGTTCTTTATTTGAATAAATGTTAAATTTATTCATCGAAAAAATGTTTTTATAATATATACATGTGTATGCTAAATAAATAATTCTAGATTACATTTGAGACCAGTGAAACAAAGATTGAAAGATTAATATGTTGCTGTATCACTGACTGGATCCAAGCCACACTCCCATGTATTTTTCATGTTGGTTTCCCTTAATACATCTTATGGCAGAGATTTTGTTTCTGATTTGTTTATCCAACAAACTGCGCATACCTGACCAAAGCATTGGGTAGTCTCCCAGACATATGGTATTTCTCTCATGCCAAATAGCATAGACTGCAACTTGAAAAATATAGCGAGCAAGAAATAGAAATGCTTTGTCTCGAATGTCGTCTGATAACATGTGTAGAATTTGAGGCCATTGAATATTTGTCTTTTTAATTGTGTAATAAATTATTTTAACTATGTTTGAGCTTGGATAATTAATTTTTAATTATTGTAATTCAATTTAGATTATTCAATTAAATGAGATGACCTATGTTTGTTTACCACTTTTCAATTGATGGTAACAATAGTTTTTTTTTGTAAGTATTTTATATATTAATATGCGCATGTTATCATCTACCTAGATTTATCATCATTTAGTTTAAATTATCATCATTTAGTTTAAATTCAATATTTTGTTACTATTTTTGATGCTTATAACAATTTTTTTTAAAGGTTTGAAAAAGAAGTTCGATTTTTTGTTTCTTTTTGTGAACAAATGTTTTAGAACGATATATTGTTACAATATTATAATTTTTAATCTGAAAGATAATATTTATAAAATTAGATTCATCTCATTTATGACTCACTAAAGAATAATCATCAATGATGTATGACTTATTATTAACATGATTTTTTTTGTCGATTTAAATAGGTATGTATTTGATGATTACTATGTGTACAATTTATATACTCATTGGAATATAATCACCTTTTAAAAAAAAGATGATCAATGATTTAAATAATATTATTAATTATTGTAGGAAAAAACATGAATTAGGATGTCGATCCCTTAAATATTTTTTCAACTAATTATATATTTAATAAGCTATGAGTACTTCAAGTAATATATATATTAATCAACGATTTCACCAAAAAGAAAATATTAAGCAACGAATAATTTGTATTCTGATTGAATAGGAGATATAATTAGAGTGTTTGACTTTTTTTGCTTTTGGAATATTCCTTAAATACATGAGAGAATATAGTATATATGGTAAATATCTAAATTTCTAAATGGTACAATACGTGTGTTTAATTTTTGGTCGAAATTATTTTTTTTAAAAATTTAAATAAGGAAATGGCATAGCATGTAAATAGTTCTAAAAATTAAGGGCAGAATCCTAGTAGGGATTCTACTTTAATAGTATAGATAGATGGAAAAAAGTTATTCTGTGGAATCTTTGGATTCAATACATACGTTTTAGTAATTTCTATATTTTAGCTTTTAACAATACGTTATACCAAAATTAATAGATGGAAAAAAGTTATTCTGTGGAATCTTTGGATTCAATACATACCTTTTAGTAATTTCTATATTTTAGCTTTTAACAATACGTTATACCAAAAATCAAATTATATAGGTTGTTTGAATTTTATACCTAAGGAAATATAATCGTTTTAATAGTTTCTTTTTTGTTCTTTTAATATTATTCTACACTGATTTTAGGTTTAGATAGACTAATAAAGATATTCTGTTTGGATTCAAAGTTTTGTGACTTGGTATGTTGATACAGCCTAGCAAAAATTGATTTCTACAGGTGGTTTGAATTATACATAAAGAAATATATATATATATATATGTATATACTCGGTTATATGTTAATAATATTACTTATCTCCATTCATTTTTACACGTTAATCTTCATGGCTTATATAGAAATAAAGATGTAGAGTACTTCACATATAACATTCACGAGAAATTTTAATGTGTAAACTTTTTGTGAATTGATAGGACTGGGGATGATAATTCTTTTGATTTGGACATACGATAACAATCGGAGTAGTCACAGGTAGCTTTAATTTAATATGGTAACAATGATGTAATTTTTGTTTGATTTAATATTATTTAGTTCAAATTATTTAAGAAAATTTCATAATTGAAACCGGAAAAGATAAACATTCAAATATGTAGTTTTATTTAGTTTTCAATGGCATGCAAGTGAAATAAATTTGAAAATTAAGAGGCAATTCTGATTGGTAATTCTCTTCTAATGATAAGAGATATACCGATTGAACTTTTGTCAATCTCAGGAACAACACAAAGAAAGCCAAGCAGTATGGTTCTTCTTTACTTGGCTCAGATTACGTATCATTCAAAGAATAAACCAAGACATGAAGAATGTTGATTCTTGTAAATGAAGTTGCAAACTAAACTTTTCAGATCAAGATAAGAAGACTAAACCAGACAAGGGATTTGGATATAAAATCAATGTAAGCATCACTGCTAGATATATTCAGCAGTGATTTGGATATAAAACCTAAAGCGCTGCTTATTTTAGAGCTATTGGAAGGGGATTTTATATTTTTTTGTGGGACGAAGGGGTTAAGCACTCCTCTAAACTCCCTTGGTTAGTAATGCTCTTAGAGACTAGTGTCATTTTAATCGATACCATTGCAATTTGATTTAAAGTATTTTCAATATGACGTATGGACATTTGTCAATCATTCGTCGAAAACAGGCTCTTTTGCCACCATTACCATATTTATATATTTCTTCCCTCATATGATATGATGTCACCTCAGATTTAAGTCACAAAATCGAGTCTTCTGGAATCGTCACATGTCTTATTATGCAAAGTGCCCCGTTCATTTAAATTCTTCCATCATGGGCTTCGGTTGCGTATTTGGTGTTGGGCTCTAAAATTGTAAGGTGTATCCGGTCCGGCTAGATGGCCTCGGCCTCACATCTTACACGGCAGGAGAAAAATATTGTTTCTATCTCATTTCGCGCCAGAATCTCAATCACTTTGCTAGCTACAACTTGAACCGAACATGCTTTGCATTCTGAGGCTTTGATGAACCTTTCCCCCATGTTTTGATAGCAGTAACTTCTCATTAACCATTTTGTATAACATTCTTGAAACTTACATGTCACTTCTTTTCACCTCTTTCTACAACCTTCTAAGCTATATGGGTGATTGGTTGGGTTGTAAGTAGTGACTTTAACTTTGATTTCTATTTACAACCACTTAAGTTACCAATAGTATTTTAAATAGTTTTTAAAGCTAAAGTCAATAAAATAAGAAAATGATTGTAGAAACCTTATTTTCTAAAGCAAAAAATATGGATGTAGGAAACTATTTCCTTTTTAAAATATTTCTGTAGGAATATATTTATTTTTTATCATTTCTCTTATTTAATTTCTACGGCTACATTAGATACAACTACATCAAAAAATTCTACAGTTTAAATTTTACAGTAAATTTTTTACAAATACAATCTAACCAATCGGCCTTTATTCCATCATAAAACACACAATTTTTTTTTAAAAAACAAAAAATAGGAAACTCACATCTCTGCGCGTTGAAAACATCAACGCCTTTTCAAGGCATTGACGTACTGGTCCTAGTGCTGCGGTGGTTTCTGGTGTCTAGGAAGCGTTTTCGCTAGAACCGTCGTGATACTCACGACGCCTAGCGTCCACAAAATCCTCAGCTTGAGTCCACAACATCTCCTTCTTCTTGGGGACTGGGTTGGTCATAGGACCCAGACCCTTTTCATCCGTTCGAAAGCTTCCAAATCGAACAAGATCTCTTCTTCGTTTTCCATCTGCAAAAAAGAGAAACAATAAAACTAAGTTATTCGCAGTGACCTGATGGAGATCTAAAAATTACATAAAAGAACCATATGACAATAGCAGTACATCATCTCGATTCTAAGCAAATGCTATAAAGGTATAATTAAGCACCGAAATGACTTAGTTTTCTAGTGCTTAATTATAAAGGATTGTTCCTGCCTTGCAATCGTACTAGTTCGGAATAGTATCTATCTCAAATTTTATACTTTTATTTCAAGACTCACCAACATTGCAAATAGACTTAAAGCTAAGCAATAATTAATCAAGAGTTATGTCTGAGTTGGTTCACCAAATGGGGACAATTAACAGAGAGGAACTATCAAAGAAACAAATTTTTATTAAATGATGAAGAAATTTCAAGTGAAGATGCAAAATACACTTTGGAAGAGAAATATACAAAAGAGAAAAAAAAATAAGGAAAACATCAGCAAAATTTAATTTAAAAACCAAAATGATAACGAGAAAAATAAGAAGAGACCAAAGAAGATACATAATATGTATTAGAGAAATTAATGTGATAATTACATATATAATTTCACAAACACAATCAAATTCATCATGCGGGCAATTCTTCTGGAAAATTTCACATGCGTGTGACATTTCTAGTTCTTGCTTAAATTCCAAATTTGCTTCCGGAGGCATCCAATTATCGTAGGTGGCTAAACAAAATGAACATTTTCACAACGATTTAAATTCTTTTAATTTTTGTTTGGCACTTAAATTACTGTAGTAGAAAATGAAAGTAACATTAACATCTATAAAGACCAATACCCAACCAATGTCTAGAAGAAAGATTATACATGTGCACAACGTGAATGATCCAAGATGCACCATGCCTTATATCCCCAATTTCTTGGTGCTCACATGCATAGCAAAATGATCCAAGATGTGCTGTGGCTTATCTTTACTTTGAGAGAAATGATCAAGATAAATGATTGTTTGATACTTTTTTCCATATTTGGAAAGAGGTTCTTGCAGAGATTCAAACGAGTGAACGACCTTTCTGGTGATTCTTGGATTAATTCCAAAATCTGCATACTAGTTAATTATCGTAGATAGCTAAGGAAACGAAAATCAGCTTAGACTTCATTTAAGAAATACTGTATTAAAATTTCTTTAGCAGAAAATCTTGTAACATTGATAGTTGAACATTTTCGTGTAAGTAAAGTAATTATTATGCCTGGCATTCTGAATTTCATTTTTTATTTATTTTTTGAGAATTTTTCAATAAATTTCAATTTAAAAGGATCTTTTGGTTCTGTTCTTTTAGTTCTATCTGGTCCAACTTTTGTAGTTTCATATATTATGACCCATATAGATAATTTGAACTTTTTCCGATTCAGAATAGATTCCAACCAAATCCAGGTCGGTTCAAACACACAAAACCTGAAAACTGTAAATAATTGGTAAATCTTGGTTATGTATCAGGTTCAGTTCAGTTCAGATATATAGAATTCAATTTGAAGTATCCGGAATTACCCAAACATCTGAAAATACCCAACTTTCAAAAATACTAAAAACCTAATATTTTTTTAAAAAATATTTGAATACCTGTAAATTCTTCAAAAGTACGAAAAAATAAAATACAACTTTAAAAATTCAAATTTTATCTAATACTCAAAATTATATCCGAGAACCCAAAATGAAAAATTTAAAAATATTTGTAATAACAAAAACATATCTAAAATATCCAAAACACCTAATATATATAAAACTTTGGATAATTTGAATCTTAGATAAGACACGAACTCAGATCCATAAGTCAACAATTTAGCATATACTCAAACCCTAATCAAACCTGTATTTTGGATCTGTTTCAGTCTCAATTTTCAGATGCAGACAGAATACTTAACTTTTAAGATTATTCTATTTAATTGGAATAAAGAGAGAAAATGATAGTTAGGAAAAGCATAACCTAGATTCTAATACAGAATCTAGCATTCAAATAATGAAAAATAGAAGAAGTAAGGAAAAAGAAAGCTATTCCCAAAGAAGAAACTTTTGACAAGATCCAATAGATTCACCTATATGTTGCACTCTAACATTTTCTTTATCATATTTTTCAGTATTGAATCATCACATGAATTATCATTTAAATGGTGTCACTCTTACCCTTTTCTTTGTCATCTTTTGCATTATTGTCCAAGCCTGATCCTAAATAATCAAATCTCAACTAAAATACGCGAATCCAAACCGATATGTAAAAAAATACTCGAACGAATTCTAAATTATTGTACCGAAATACCTGAAATCCAAAATATTTGATCTAAGGTCGAACGGATATCCGAATGCCCAGACCTAATAAACATTGTTGGATACATTTTCGTAAAAGAAAGATATGAACCCCACAATCTTAAGAGGACTTCAAAAGAAAACTTTGATAATTTTTAATTATTTAATTATTTTTGTCATATTTTGCTTATATTTTGCATATATTTTTTATAGGATACTTGTTTTGTAAATTTTATGTTTTACATTAGTATTTGTTATTTTATGCATATACTTATCTTAGTTGTGTAACTTTCATTTTTAAGATAAATATTTAAGTTTAGTTGAATTTTTTTGTAAAAATAATACTCTCTACGTTGATTATGCTGGCGTATACGGTCCACAATAGTCGGTCTTGGTATAGCTGTCAAGAACGAGTTGAGGAGGATCTTTTTTCGGACTCCATTACGAAATTTTGATGACCAGCTGTTAGCATGTTGGCTAATATAGTCCACAATAACTGAACAATTATTGGAAAGACCTTTTTCCATGTTCAGGGAAAGAGTTTTCCTGCAGATATTCATACGAGGTTTATGGTTATTCAGTGAAAGTATCACAATTTGCGTACACTAGTTATGGCAGATAAATCAGCTTAGAATTCATAACTAAGAAATATTTAATTGCTTTAACAGAAAATGATTATAACACTGATAGTTGAACATTTTTGTGTAAGTACAGTGTATTATGCATGGCGTTCTGAATTTCAATTAGCAGTGTGACCTATTGATAAATATTTGATCCAATTATATTTTTCACATTTTACTGACTAACTGTCATTAGTCACATATAAATATAGCTATCAAGATAATTTTCAGTTATTATTATAACTTCTTATCACTTCCTATATTCTAGGGGCCATTACTCTTTTCTTTTTGTTTTGAACATTGGCTTTCATAAATTATTCTCATTTATTTATTTTATTAAAAGAGAAGTATCCATTTAAAAATACCTCGTAGTTTTCACTTTTATTTACACTTCATGCCACTATAGTATTAATTAAGCTTCCTATTTTTATGCTTGTATTTTTCACTTTAGTTAATGTGTTTTCCAAAATTAAATACATAATTAAATAATACTTTGCTTTATTTTTTTTACTTAGATTAATGTGTTTTCCAAAATTAAATTTGAATTAAATACACTTCATTAACTTCTCCACTAAATCAAAGTCAAATTAAAAAAATTACATTTTTATTCGACAAACAATTCATAGAAATTATAATATCAACATTATTTATTTAACGAATCTGAACGAAAAATATTACCAAATTTGAACTGAAACTAGATAATATCCAAACGGATTTACCATTTTAGTATCCAAAGAACCATAACTAAACCTGATCTAAATGAAATATTTTGGATATTCGAATGTATTTAAATCATATTTATATACTTCAATATGTTAGCTATTTTTAGAGTTAATATCCAAGATATAAACTATTTCAAAGTTGTTTAAAATATTTGAAATATAAAAAATAGTCAAAAGTAAACATCTAAAGTAGATAAACAATTATCAAAACACCAAAAATACTTAAAATATATATTTATTCTCCATCCAAATATTCAAGTTAAACATATTTTAAATTTTTAATTTAGGTAATTTGGCTTATATTACTCAAATTTACATGTTATATTATTTTTATTTTTAGATTTAGGGATATTTACAGATATATAAATTTTGAAAATTTTAAAGTAGTTTAAACGGGTTATCAAACCCGCAAAGATCCGAATCAAACCGGAACCAAAATTTATAAATACACGAATAAAGCTAGAATATTTAAACTCGAAAATCTCAAACCCGAATAGATTTTAACCGAAATCGAGTGGGTACCCAAATATCCACCCCTAATTTAGTCAATATAAAACGATCAAATATTATAAATATACTATTTTGTATAAATAAATAAAAACTAAAAGTGAAAATTAATACCTGTGCGGTAGCACGGATCAAAATCTAGTACTAAATTAAATTCACATCTATTCTATTATATATGAGCAAAGAAAAAATATGACCATTTCTAAATTGTTCCACTAAAACACATTACAACTAGAGAAGAGATTTAGGCTATAGGTCAGTTTTCATCTTTTTATCACAGAATAAGTCACTTAACGCTACTGATGTAGTTTTTAGGTACTTTGCACTGTACAAAATCTGATAAACCGATTTTACCCTGATAATGAAAGAAAAATAGCGTTTTTTTTCTCGCTCAGCACCAAAAAATATTTTTTTGTCCCTCCTGCGGTCATGTCGGTGGTTTCTCCAGTGTATCTCTGTTGTCAATTCCGGCCATAGACTGTTTAGCATGCGGTGGAGCTCTCTGTGGCGGATCTTTGTTGGTTTGATATGTGTATTAATATAACATGTCGAATCAAATATATTAACATTTCTTTCATATTATATTGTATTACTTAAACGTATTATTAATTTTAATTTTCTCCTAAAATTATATAAAAAGAAAGATAATATATGAGTGAATCACGCCTAATATATATGTAAATTGTTTCATTCGTTTGTTTCTTTAGCCAATCATCTAAACTTTAGGAATATGTTACGAGTGTTAATTGCTCTCCCATATTTTAGGCTGTTTGTTTTCAAATAAATAGCTATTATTAAAGTAGTAGCAGAGCTTAGAAATATTATGGTTAAAATTGGAATTTTTTTTTTGGAATGTTATTGAGTTTAGGAGAATACAAAATTATTATTTTTTGATTTTGCGGGAAAAATATATTTTGATAATAACTAAACAAATTAAGTATTTTAAATATATTTTGCATTTTAGCCCTTTAAATAAACTATATGATTTTTCATCAAATATGGCTTGTAATCTTTTTCAAGAAAACCGGTAAATACACACAATAGTAATTACAAAAAGACCCAAAAAATGTAAATGATTTATTAGTTTACATGAGAACAATAGTTATATGAGAAACAATTCCTTGATGAGTACATGATTGAATAATCATTATATATTGCTTGACTTTATGTGTTAGGTTTTACACAATTGGTATATAATAGTAGTTAATTGAATTTTGTATTGTTGGATTTTATTTTGAAGACAAAACCAACTGATATATAATCTATTATATTAAAACAGAAGTCATGACTTCTAATTCATGTGTGATTTTTTTTTAAAATGGACTACTTACTAGATTTGGTCACACTGCATTTTTATCTATTATTAATTTTCATATTAAATAATATCATTTAATATCTTCATTTTTATTTAAGATAAAAATAAATATTGATTTAAAAAAAATCTAACAAAATCTTTGAATAATCTTTTCAGAATCCTTTTAAAATTTATTTTCGAAAATTGATTAATTTAAATTTTAGTTGTCATAAAATATAATCAGAAATTTAAATTTAATTAAGTTTTGATTTATAAACAAAAAAATAAAATTATATAAAATATTGTAATGATAATAATAGCCACTTAAAATGATTACTTTTCAAAAATACATTTTACAAAGATTTTATAAAGATTTTGTTGGAAAGCAATATCCATTTCTGTTTAATTATATAACATGTATAAAAAATTAACTTATATTAAAAAGTTTATATATACAATGATCTATTATATAAATTGAATAAACAAAACAAATTACTAAAAGAAATCTAGCACTTTGAATTACGGGTCGGGATTATAATAAATTAAATACAAAATAATTCTGAAGTATGTACTTTCTAACAAATCTAACATTTTAATTAAAATTACTATATTGAACTAAATATGATAAAATTATTTTAAATTGATAAGTTAGTATATTTTATTTTCATAAATATAAAACATTTATTCTAAAATATAATATGTTGGTAGAATGGTTTAACATTAATAAATTATATAATACATGTATAAAAAGTTAACTTTTCTTAAAATTTTATATATACAATAATTTATTATATAAACTGAATAAACAAAACAAAATTTTCAAGAAAATCTAGCACTTTGAATTACGGATCATGATCATAATAAATTAAATATAAAATAAATACATGATAAGAAGCAACATATATATATATATATATATGTTATCATTTGAAATAGTTAGTTAATTAACATCATGAAAACTATAAAATTATTGTAGTTGAAATAGTGATTTAAACTTTTAAATATATAAATAATCTTAAAATGTATAGTAATTAAATAAACCAAATATATATATAAACATAAAAATAAATACCCGTACGGTTGTGCGGGTCAAAATTTAGTTAGTTTTTAAAGTTGTTATATTCAGTGTAGTAAGTCAATTTGGTTAAACTGATTTAGTTATTCAGTTAAATGACATATTAAAGGGCCGTGGCACAAGTTGGTAATATTAAAGAAAAATGAGGGTTAATTATAAACTGTACTTTCATTTTAATAGATTAGATGTAATGTACTTCTATTTTTTAAAAAGAAAACATAAGCCCATTACTTTTTTTTCTTAATAGATATTTTCATGTTTCCAAATAACATATTTTTAAATAACATTATATTCTTTTATTTTTCATGTACTTCTATTCATGTTTTCAAATAACATTATATATATTTTTATTATGTTTATAGAATTTTGTGTTTTACTAAATTATATATTTTCTTAAAAACATAAGCTATTATTTTTTTTTCTTCCTATTATTTGTTTACATCGCTAGAGGAATGAAATATGGTAACTACTTTCAAATTTGTTTGTTTGAGATCATTTTTTAAAGAATATTAATTGGATGGTGTTATTTCAGATATGGTTTTTAATTGATTGTATGACAAATAAGAATATTTATTTACTTATAGAAGCTTATGATTTAACTAAAACGTTAAGTCTACATGTAACATATATATATATATACGTGGGATGCAAGCCTAGAGGATAGATATAATGTAATATTTTGTTTTTAAATAAATCCTACTGAAATTCTACACTACTAATATCTACGTTATTATATGATTGTCTATTTTTAGGAATCTTTTGTTAAGATAGTTAATGTTTTACATTTTAAAATAATTAATTACTAACTGAAACAAACCGAACACGTGGTTTACAATTGGTTTCAATTAAATTTTAAAAAACGCCTTTAATGAAGGAAACAAATAAACTGTTGAAATCCAGTGGCAAATCTTGTAATATTTTAGATGAATTAAGGTTTATTCTCCAAATGTAATTCAATTTTAATATATTAGATTTGTTAGATCTTATTTTATATATTAGTAATATTGTGTAAACTCTCTGCTACCCTATACTAATTACTATGTGATTTTTAAATCAACATGACATGTTATTTCTCTGTACGCTTCTCCTTAACCTTTTAGATAGAGCCAAACTATCTACTAAACATATAAACAATATTTAGGATGTATTGGTCAATTTCAAAAATGTCTTGATTACATTCTCTTGATTGGTCACTCAATAAAAATTAAGTTATAGGTTGGACCAATACTAAGAATGCGAGTGATGGGTGCAACTAGATTAGAATAAAAAAAAGAGAGAGATGAGAGAGAAACCCCTGGTCCTCTCCCGTGCCGCCTCCGTCCTGCTCCCGCTGGCTACTTCTGGTAGCTCCGCCGCCCCTCCAGACCCACCCGACCCCCTTTCTCCTTCCTCTCCTTCCTTTGAGTTCTAATTTCCCACCCTGCAGACTACTGTTGTTTCTCCTCCCCTTTCAAAAAAGCAAATTTCCCATCTAAATGGGACTGCTTCTTGGGGAGTGGGCAATGGAATTTCCCCTTCCACTATCTCTCCCTCTGGTCCTGCACTGGAAAAAGAGAAAGATCCACTATCTCAGACTAGATCTGCAGAAATCCAAACTTCTTCTGTAGCTACTGTTCAAAACAGTTTCAAGGGTTTCACTGCTCTACCTCCTAAAAACTCCTCTATAACCGATTACTACCTCCCCTCCACTAGTAAATCAAACATACCTCAAACCCACAACTCCACCATAAATCTACCAAAACTAGCTCCTACCCCAACCCCCAATGAACAGCACCCTCCCGCTTCTAACTGAAACCCTCCTCCCCACCGTCGGCTTCCACCGCCTCAACACCTCCCCTTCCCCCAGCTACTTCCTATGCTCAGAAAGCTAGGCCGATAGCAGACAAAATGTTGAAACGATTAGCTCCTTTAACTTACTCTGAAAATGGTGTTCCACAGGTCACGATTCCTGATGAAGTCTTCCAGCGAGGAGCTGAGTTTCATAAGGATTTCATCCTTGGTTCATTCCTTGCAAAGATGCCATCCTACCAAGCTATCCAAAGCGTCTTCAACTTCATTTGGGGTAAAGGACAGAAGCTTGATATCCGTACTAATAAGGAAAACAGAACAATCATGGTCAGGATTCCAAACGATTACATCAGGAAAAAAGTATTAGAGAAAAGGATCTTGTATATTGGAACAGCAATGTTTCAGGTTACCTCGTGGTCTTCTAGAGGATTAGTCACTGCTGTTGATATGGGCTCCATCCCTCTGTAGGCTCATCTTCATGGTCTCCTGCTTGATCTGCGCTCTCTTGAAGGCCTCAGTTTTGCTGCTGGTCTAATCGGTGAACCTAAAGAAACCGATGAGTTCACAAAAAATATTGCGGATGTGGACATTGCGCATGTCAAGATAGAGGCGGACCTGACAAAGCCCCTCCCTTACTTGATTGAGCTTAAAAGATCCTCGGGTGAAATCATTCCAGTTCGAGTTGAGTACCCATGGACCCCTCCTATTTGCTCTTCCTGCAAGCAAATAGGTCACATCTTCAAAGACTGCCTAACTGCTACTCATGTTTGGGTTGAGAAGCAACCAGGCGCGAAACTTGCAAATACAGAGAAAGTAAACCACAAAGAAAATTTACCTTCTCAAGAGCCCACAGACACGCAGATGACTGATGCTCCTCCGTTAGAAACTCCTGCCAAACCTGAAACTGAACCTGTATCTGATCCCATAACTCCGCCGATACCCGAACCTGATTTTGTAGCAGATCTCCAAGAGATTTTGTCAGCTCCTCCTACTCCCTCCGCTTCTCTAGAACCGAGAGATCCTATCCTTTCCCCTAACCCTTTTGTTGTTGCCTCTCCCTCCCCCTCTGCCATTACCCCCTTCACCCACCCATCTTTTTTCCCTCGCCTGACTCCCCCCCTATCTCTTTCTCCTCTGTTTCTCAGGACCCTCATTTTGTGGTTGCTCTTGCTGCCATCCACCCCCAACCAAGACGACCCTCACCCTTTAAACACAAAGTCACAAAAAATTGCTCTCTTCCTCCTTCTAACCTATCAATTTCCCTAAAAAATGCTTTCTCCTCCCTTGAGCCTGGCCTTTTTGACTCCCACCCTCCCCTTCCTGACCCTGACCCCCTTCTCCCCCCCCACTCTCCCTGTTTCCGCTTCTGACCCCCCTCCTCCTCCACCCGCAACTCCTTTTGAAGGTTCCCTCCTACCCCAAGGAGTGTCCCCTTCTCCCTCCCTATGAGTAATAAGATCTTTTTTTGGAACCTCCGTGGCCTAAATGACCCGGTGAAGCACCTCCCTTTTTGTCAGTGGTTAGCCTCTAGTAAGGCACACTTTGGTGCCCTTTTGGAAACACATATTAAAGAGCCGCAACTCAATCATGTTCTTTCCAAAACTTGCAACGGCTGGAATTACTTCTCAAATCATGCCTCTGATCACGATGGTAGAATCATCCTAATTTGGAAACCTCAACTCAATGTCAACATTCTCCATCAATCGAGGCAATCAATCACTTGTGAAGTCAAAATAGCCCCCTCTCAGCGATTTGTGCTCACGGCTTGTTATGCAGCAAACACAAGTGATGAGCGCTCTGACCTTTGGGTTGATCTCCTAAATGTTCAGCAGACCTACTCGCTTGACTCTACATCCTGGATTGTAGGAGGTGATTTCAACCAGATCATCCACTACTCTGAGCATTCTCTTCCCTCTGTGGACTCTTTTGATGCTCAAATGACACAGTTCCGAGACACCCTAACCCAACTTAGCCTATTTGACCTCCGGTTTACTGGCCCCCTATTCACCTGGTCAAACAAATGTCCCTCCAACCCAATTGCCAAAAAACTAGACAGAATCCTCATCAACCAATCCTGGATAGCCTCCTTTCCCCATAGCCAAGCTTTTTTCTTACCCCCTGAAATTTCCGATCATTCTCCCTCTGTTCTAGACCTAGCTGTTGACCTCCCTACTGCTGGAACCCGACCTTTCAAAATTTTTAACTACCTTACCAAGCACCCTTTATTCTACCAGTCAGTGCTGCAGGCTTGGGATCAGTCCGGAGGAATTGGCATGGGACCTCTCTCATCTGTGTGTTAAACTGAAAAAAATAAAAAGAGAGCTTAAAAGTTTAAATAGGGATAATTTCTCAAACATTCAAGAGAGAGTGAGAGAGACTAACATGTTGTTAAAAGATGTGCAGGTACAGGCGTTAACAAACCCAACCACGGAGAACTTTCAAAAGGAAAAGGAGATGCAGGAAAAATGGAACTTCCTCCGCTCCATAGAGGAGAGCTACTATCGCCAGAGGTCTCGTATCAACTGGTTGAGGGAGGGTGATTTCAACACCACCTTTTTCACCGGTTAATGCAGGTGCGGAACTCATACAACTCCATTCGCTCGTTCACGCTAACATCGGGAGAGGTTATAACAGACCCGCTCCAGATGGGTGCAATAGCGATTGCTCACTTCAGACAGCTCCTCGCTCCTTCAACTACCCTCACTGCTGCTGTCTCCCCTCTTTGGGTCCAGGAAATCTCAGCCTACCTGTGCCCTGACGAACATGCAACAACAATGGTCAAACTGCCAACGGATGAAGAGATTAAGAGAACAATGTTCAAACTAAACGCTAACAAGGCTCCAGGGCCTGATGGACTAACCTCTGGGTTTACAAAGCAGCATGGAACATTCTTGGTCAAGAGCTCACTCTAAGCATAAAGAATTTCTTCTACACTGGCTTCCTCTCTTATGCTGTGAACTCTACCATTCTCTCACTGGTCCCTAAAGGGATAGGAGCTTCAGCAGTCTCTGACTACAGACCTACTGCATGCTGCAACACAACCTACAAGCTCATTTCCAAGCTTCTGGTAAAGCGTCTTAAGCCTCTGCTACCCTCACTGATCCTCCCAAACCAAACAGCTTTTGTACAAGGCAGGCTCCTGGTTGAAAATACTGTCCTGGCTTCTGAGATCGTTCACGGTTACCATAGAGACAAGGGCCCTGCAAGAATCACTTTGAAAGTTGATATAGCAAAAGCTTTTGACACCATCGATTGGGGATTCATTTTTAATATGTTGCAAGGAATAAATATTCCCATCGCTTACCTAATGTGGCTGCACGCTTGTGTCACTACTCCGAGCTTCATGGTAGGTTTCAATGGTACTGTGCAGGGTTATTTCCGGAGCACCAGGGGACTGCGGCAGGGAGACCCCCTCTCCCCGTATCTCTTTGTCATGGCGATGAATTGTCTATCCATTCTGCTAGACAAGGGCGCGGAGGAGGGAAAGTTTGGCTATCACCACTACTGCAAGGACTCTAAGCTGACGCATCTATGCTTCGCGGATGATCTTCTCATCTTCTGCGATGGCTCTTTACAGTCGGTAAAAAACATCTTGCAGATCATCCAGAGTTTTACTGATGTCTCCGGTCTTGCGGTTAGCATCACAAAAACGAGCTTCTTCTCCTGTGGCATCAAGCAACCTGAAATTGACCGAATTATCAGCGATACAGGTATTACTCATGGTATTCTGCCTGTCAGGTACCTGGGAATTCCTCTCTGCACAAAGAAGCTATCTCTGGAGAACTGCGAACCGCTCCTGCAACAAGTAAAAAAGAAAGTCAACAATTGGAGTGCAAGATCCCTCTATTTTGCAGGGAGACTACTATTGATTAACACGGTCATTGCAGGAATCTCCAACTTCTGGTGCTCAACATTTACAATACCAAAGAAGTGCATTAAACAGATAAACTCTATATGTGGTGCTTACCTGTGGAAAGGGACCTCTGAGGGTCACCACAGTGCTCGGGTTTCTTGGGAGACTGTAACACTGTCAAGGGAGGAAGGCGGCCTTGGCATCCGCGATCTAAACATCTGGAACAAAGCCTGTACTTTGAAGCTTGTGTGTGGTTGCTCTTCTTTAGATCAGGCTCCATTTGGGTTGCCTGGTTCACAAAGCATATCCTTAGAGAGTGCAAAAGTAATTTTTGGACGATCAAGGAAAAACAGTCACACTCTTTTGCCATAAAGAAACTACTAAGGATGCGCGAGTATGCTTACAGTTGGATCTCCATCAAGGTAGAGGACGGAGAATCCACACGGTTCTGGTCAGACAATTGGAGCCCTTTTGGAAACATCAGGGACTTCTTCAGTATAACAATTCCTTCAGCTCTGGGAATCCGACAGACGGCTACACTGGCTGATATCTACTATGATGAGGCGTGGCATCTACCCGCCCCGCGTTCGGACTCTCAACTAGCTCTCCATGTCTTCCTCACTACACTCAGACTGTCGCAATCGCAAGACAGTTATGAGTGGAATCAACCAGGTAATTCTTCCCCAACATTCAAAACTGGGCTGACCTATAATCTCATTAAACCGCATCAAACTCCAGTCTCCTGGTCTAAGATTATCTGGTTCTCTCGAGGGATTCCGAGGCAGAGTTTCCTTGCGTGGTTGGTCATCCTAAACAGGTGCCCGACAAGAGATCGTATCATCAGCTGGGGGCTCCCCACAAGCCCTCTCTGTCTACTTTGTAATGCGGCTAATGAGTCGAGGGACCATATCTTCTTTGAATGCCCTTTCTCATTTGCGGTTTGGAGCTTCTTAGCAGTGAAAGCAAACTGTAGGGCAGATCGTAATTGGGCTCAGAACGTTCACTACCTCGAGCATTAACCTGGTTCCAAATCAGAAAGATGCCTCCGTCTTCTAGCTTGGCAAGCATCGATCTATTCCATCTGGACTGAGCGTAATAACCGTCTTCACCGGCAGAACTTCTGCTCCTCGACTTCGATCTCCAATTCGGCGTATTCATTGATAAAGAATAGAATCTCCAGTCTTCGAGATCAAAACCCGACCTTCGCTTCTACCCTATTTCAGACTTGGACTGCTAGCTGATGGATCATCTCCCTACCACTGATTCTCGATGTGAATGTCTCTGATTCTTAAAATTGATCGGTGTCTTCTCTCATCTCTGCATGTCGCTCTGTAATTCTCTGGAAGCGTCGTTTGACTACTCCTCTTTTGTTTCTGAATGGCTTAAAGGGCCTAATGTAATGGGCTTCGGCTCTAAACAATGCCTTTCAGGCACATATCATATATATATATATATATATATAAAAAGCCTTTTTCTCAAAAAAAAAAAAACTAGATTAGAATATTTAGAATGGAATAATGTGGAATGGTTAATTCAATCCCAAAACTATTTTTACAATTTGCTATGAATGAAATGGAATGGTCATTTTATCAATTCCAAAAATAATTTGATAAATTATAAAGAAAACTATTGCATAACAAATTTGTTTATGAATGAACGGAATGAATTCCATTAATTCCATTTTCATAATATTCCATTCATATCATTCCATTTTTTTGTTCCATTAATTATATTTTAATTAACCAGTTACAGCCTATGTTTAAACCAACCGATACAATTTAAGCTAAATTTTCATACAATTAGTAGTATATATTTTAAATATTTTACCCCATCTATGGGCGGATCTCATCCTAGTACTTCATTGTAATAGATAAAATATTACTTCATGTAAAGAAAATATATTAGATATGAATTTATGATAATACAAAATAAATAATATGTATTTTTTTTTTGTTTATTTGCATTCTTATGTGAAGATCTCGAAGACCATTTTAAAATTTCTTACATAATTGGACAACTATTCCTAGCTTCTTACTATCATCAAATTTGAGTAGATCTCATATACAAATATTCATTTGTAATTTGTTCATGAATTGATTCTCAGAGCACAGCCATATCTTGTGAGGAGCTTCCGATTTGAACATATATACTTTTGAATAGGAGTTGTGCAAGAGTGCTGTATAGTTAGCCGACAGAGCTGTTCCATCAATGTGTCCGAGGACATCGAATGCAAGACAATGAGTGGTGAAGAGAAACTCACGTCAAGCATCATAATTACGATCTCCAAAATCCAATACCAAAGATGATGAAAGAGAAAGAGAGTAAAAGCAATGAAAGCATGAATAAAACAGTAAAACTCAGAAGTTTTTAACTCTGATACAATAAAGTTAGAAGAAAAAGAGGGTAAAAACAAGGGCAATTTTCTCAAATAGTATTTTTAAGTTTTTGTCACAGAAATAGCAATCAAAAAATAAAATGACTAAAATAGCACATTTTTGTTTTGAAAATTTTAATTTTAATTTTTTATTTTTAAAAATTCGAACACATTCCTAAAACCTCACCCCTTAACTGTAAACCCTAAGTCTTAAATTAATTAACCCAAGAGTTATACATGCATATTTACCCTTAATGAAATTTCTTTTGGTCATTTTACTTTTTGTGATGCTATTTTTGTGACAAAAACTTGGTTTGTGATTTTTCTGATATTTTGTCATTCGATCCAAGCAACCCGGGTTCAAACCAGGGATCTACTTGTTTTTATTTTCAAATCATGTAAAACGACGTCGTTTTCAAATGAAATGAAATGCCAATATTTAACGTCTAGTTAACACTAACTGTGGATTAATGGTGTGCTAATATATGTCCAGTCAATCTTAAGTTGCTTAGTAAACTAAAAAAATCAATAAAATAAAGTATTTTTTGGGTAGACTCGTGTACAGATTTTTTTTTGCAATTCGTTTTTTTGCAGAATTCCCTAAAATTAATTATATCCTTACAAACCTCACATCACCTATATTATATACAGAGAGTTTGTTAATTAGCCCTAGAATACACGTGATCTATTCTATCATGTCAAAATATAGGAAGGTGATTTGGCATATTCTCTCATGTACAATTTCTCGGGTTTATATATGCAACAGACGTTGTGTTCAAAAAAAAATACATACATACATAAATGCAACAGATTGCAGACAAAATTGATCGAATAATGTTTTATTAATTACATAAATCTTGTTTTCTGCAAATTTAACACTAACTAGATTTTGATCCGCCCTTCAAAGGGCGGGTATACTTTTTGCTTTATTTTTTAAAGAAATTGTTTTTGTATTTGTGATTTTTTTGGTATTTATATTTGTTTTTTTAAGAAAAGATATTTGTAGTGTGTTTTAAATTATATTTGCGTTTAATATTAATTTAATTTAATATAACTATATTAAATATATCAAATTGAATAACTATACACTTTTGCTATATGCTTTTCAGAAATTATTTTAAAATTTTATTCGTAATTTTTTGCAACATATTATATTTTTTTATTAGTTATTTAATATAATTAGTCACCTAATATAATTAATCAAAAATATTCGTATAAAAAATCGTAATCGGTCCAAAAATCAAAGTCTCACACTCTATTAAACATGATCTATATACTCAAACGGCTTTTAAATGTTATATCTGAAAACTAATATCAAATCCAACCCATCCCGAAGACCGAACAATTTTTTTTTTAAATGTGAAAAATAATTTTTAATATATTATGTTAAATGTGTATATATATATATTGTAAGTATATTAATTTTATAATGTGAAAAAAAATTATATTCTTTTATTATCAAAATGCGTATTTTTGTTTTAGAAACCTATGTTGTTATTTTAAAATAATTTTATTTCTATAAATTGCAAGTTTTCATAAGATAAATGGTGGTTAGATCCAGAAAATAAATTTTATATGGTTTAGATTATTAGGAAACAAATCGAAAAAACTGAAGATACATATTTTTTAACTGTCACCTACATATTCACGTTTTTATTTAATTGATGTTTAATATTTGATTAATTAAGATATATTGATGCAGTTATCAAGTTTGTGGCCCCTGGTTATTAGGTGGCTATATGTGGAGGTTTACAATCAGAAATTAAATTTCGAAGAATTAAATTAAAAAGATATGTATTGTTGAAATAATAATTGGACATAAAACCAGCCCGTTTGATGTTTTTATTTTTTCTTCGATAATGGCAAAATTGTAATATCTTTGTCTTCCTCCTTTTAGGATTTTCTGGATTTTTAATGCTGTCGCCTAAAAGTTCAGACATGGATTTATATGTATGGAGCTCGACCCGATTGCACCATTTTTTTTTCAGGCTAAAAAAAAAATAAAGAAGGTATAACGTGAGCGTATATTCGTTGATCAATGTAGTTATATATAGGTTTAATTAACTGCCGATTAAGTGGTGTTGGTCTAAGTAAAATCACCATTTAGATGCAGTTATATATTATATTATGATTTTAAATACAATTATATTTTTAAATTGGACACAACTTTTATCAATAGGTCATACTGCAGAATTAATAGAATAGATTTCTAACAATAGTAACAGAAGATCAAACCAAATATAATTTGGTGATATGAAAGCTGAAAGTTTTTCCAGGTGATGGTAAAATACATGGGAAGTTCCTCCAAAAAGACCGCTAATCTTGGCATCTAAAAACAATTCGGTAAGAAAAGAATGTCCGTGAATCCCATTTCAAATTGGACCGAAAAAGCTTTCCAATGAACCGTTAGTCCGACTTGGCTGACTTGATAGAAATGTTAATGTTGTCTATTTCATTGGATCAACAGTTTTGCAGTCATGTTGTCTTCTGCGGCGGCACCTGAACTGAGGTTTACTATCTGAGAATTTCGTATTACCACCAGACATCTCCATTGTTGAATCTCTATCTGCTCCATTTCCAAAAACAAACCACCAATCACCAAACAAAACACAATAAACAAAATAGATACAAATAAATTTCAGACAAAAGACCTAACATGCTAAAACCACAATGTATCTAATTCATAGTCTACTAAAGAGATTACCAAGCATTTGGCTCCAAATAAAATGATAATTCCATCATTTTTATCATTCTCTAATCTAACTTTCTGACACTTACCTATTCCTTAAAGCTATATGCCAGAGACCACAAGACCATAGACAAGCAGAGCAAAAACAGAGTCACTGACCAGAAGAAGTGTGTTTATCTTCCGTATCAAAGACAATCAATCTATACAAAGATCAGACACAAGTGTTTTTAAAGTTTGGAGCTTTTACCTCCCCAAAACAAAGGCTTAACATCTTCTTCTTCATCATCGTACTCATCACCATAACCAAACTCAACATCTCCTCTGTACCCAGGCTCACTCCCGTACCCAGATTCGTTCCCCATCGGGTCGGCGAATCCAAACCCGGAAGCCTCCTTCTCTCCTCCGTAATCTCTCCGCTCTTGCCGCGATCTCCGCGCCTCGCTCACATCGGAAGCCCAATTCGCTTCGCTAAACAGCTCACCGCTCGAGTCCGTACCGACGGCGAAGGGAAAATCAGAGCAAGTCCCGTTGTGAGCTCCGATGGAGCAGCATCTCAGAGTCCCGCTCCGATCACTGCTCCGACCAGACACCGATCTCGAATTGCGACGACGCCGTTTCCTCCTCGCTACTAAGCGGAAACTCCCCCCTTTACTGTTGTTGTTGTAATTGGAAGCTGAGACTGAGAGCTTGTTGTCTTCGTCGGCGAGAGAGAGACGGCTCATAGCTTCGATGGAGAAAGAAGTGGTGGAGCGGTCGGAGAAGCAAGGGCGTTTGGTGGATGAGATGTAAGGGCTCTGTGACTGCGGCTGCGGCGAATGTTCGGATGAGTCTAGGGTTTTGGAGCGGTGGAATGGTCGCCATGAGAGGAGCTGTAAGGTGCATGATTCGATCGAGTTTCGCGATGATGATTCGACATGTTTCTGAGACATTCTTGTTTTCTTTTGAGGATGGATCTGTGTTTTTCTTTTTATTTACAAGTTGTTGGAGTAGAATCTAAATGGGCGGATTTGGAGTGGCTCTTTTTGGGGTTTTAAGATTGATTTGTAATTGAGCATACAATAAGCCACAAAGCAAGTAACTGGGTAGAACTATTTTTTTTCTCTCTCTGTTTAGTTCAGTTTTGTTCTGGGTGTTACAGAAAAGCGAAAGGCTCTCCGGTCACATGTATGCTTTTTTCACGTGTATTTATCCATAAAGCTAACTAGCTTTTGATCCGCGCGCCCGCGCGGATGTATATTCGATGTAATTATATGTTTTCGTACATAGTTTAAAAACCATTCATGTTATTGTTTCATATGTTATTTTTTCACAAAAATGTGTCTCTTGTTTATTTAGTTTAGTGTACATTTTTAAACAATAAAGTTTTATTCTTCTTACATTGTACTTTTTTATTTTTTGCTTGGCAAACTAAATATAGAGTGTATAATATAAGAACATATGTTATTTAGGTTTAGTAGTGTAATTAAATAAAAAAACATATAATTTTGTGATTTATATCATATTTAATTTCTTTTATATAGTTTTTTTCTAGGAAAAAAATCATAGAAACTCTATAACCAATTTACAAAGTAACTCCAAAAATATATTAAAAATACATATCTGTAGTAACTATATTAAGAAATCGTAATTAAATAAATATATTTGGGCATTTTGCAACAGATATAACTGAACTATAATTTGTAACTCAAAATTTTGTGGACCTGAAACCCAAACTAAAGCCCATTAACTTTTTTTCCGAAAAAAAAAGATAGAAAAACGACAGCTTTGATTGACTTTTCAGTTTCCCGTATATCATCTGTTGGAGAAACCGATCTCTTCGTCTGCGATGTTTGTTGTTCATCTTAACTAAAATTAAACGCCTGTGATTTCTTCACAAAAAGGGAAACAGAAGATAGATCTACTGAAAATCATGGCATACGAAGGTTTGTCCTAATCTAGTAGTTATTTCGTTTCATGGTGAGTCTAGATCTTAATCTAGGCCACAGAGCTCTCACCGACGTGAGTTTAACCTCGTTTCTGCAAACTCTGTTTTCCAAATCGAAACAAAAGAAACCTAATTTTGATATTGGTTCAGGTGTCTTGTTTGAGCAAGTTCAAAATTTTGGAGAAGCTCGACCTCCGATTCAACAATCTCAATGATATCCAGGTAAAAGCAAGAGACTTTAAAACGACACCTTTACTTGAGATTTGAGAATATTAGTTGAAAGGCTTTTGAAACTTATGTTCATGTCTTATTGGTCTTATGGACTCAAGTCTTGTCTGAATTTGAAGTGGCTTTCGGCTATGGACAATAAATTTCAGAGCTTGAGTGGAATTGAAGGATTAACCGAGCTTACAGTAAGTTCAATTCATTTCTTTTTTTTTTCTTTTTTTGAACTTTGAAGAATAATTTTCTTATTTAGTAGAGTAAAGTTGCAACTCTATTGTTTCTGAATCTGGCCCATCATATTTTGAGATCTTGTGGCTAGATTTCGCAACTATGCATATGTTTATGATTCTTGCTTGCATTTTAAGTGAAGAGAATATATATAGATTCAAAGCATCTCTCGAAGTTGCAGTTTTGCT
This sequence comes from Raphanus sativus, assembly GCF_000801105.2. Lineage (NCBI taxonomy): Eukaryota > Viridiplantae > Streptophyta > Magnoliopsida > Brassicales > Brassicaceae > Raphanus > Raphanus sativus. Next base: position 12,134,195 of record NC_079512.1, on the reverse strand, counting down.
ACCTTTTGTCTCTCATGATTGAACATCACTTTGTATCTATTCTGCAGTCCTGATGAAAGCTTTTTTCACTGGCGTTATTTTTTCCATGTTTGTGGGTTCCGCAACAGTACAGAGGTTTTTTTGGAAGCTGCACTAAAGGGATACGGAGTAAAGGTCTTTAGTGAAGAAGCCAAGCCTTTCAGACAATTTCTGGAGCACAAGCACCTGCGATATGGATTACAACAGCACGATGCAGTCACAGAGAAGCGTGTCTTCTATCTGCTTCACTAACAACACTGCTACTTCTCCAAGTAGTAGTAGCAACCCCAATGAGTTTGTGAATAACAGTAAGTTTAGTTGTTTTTTTAACTTGGTTGAATGAACTTCGCTGGTAGTCTCTTATAACACCAAGTTTTTTTTTCAATGTGTTGAAGGAGAGGCATGCTAAAGAAGAGAGATGATCATCAACTGTAACACGGGAAGGACAGTGAAGGCACAAGATGTTTGTTGAAGAGTATCAAGTAACAGAAATCAAGATGGAAAAGAAGACAACAGCCATGTACACAGCCACGGTAAGTAATCAGTTCTCTATTGTAACTAAACACTAAGATGAATGTTAATAGGACTGTCTAGAATATTAGAGAACCCCGGTTTAAGTTTAGGTGTTTTTTGACTTGCTTGAGTGTACTTCGCTGGTAGTTTTATATAACACCAAGTTTATTTCGATCTAGTTTTAGATGAAAAAGTATAATGCAAATAATATCTCGAAGTCAAAAAACTCTGTTCTTATAGGAAAGAATTTTTGGGAAAAAGAAAAACTGTTGTTTGCATACGTAATAAAAAACTTTGTGACACAGCAACCATTCTTCCACCGTAGAGAACCTATGACTGTGTGAAATCTGCAAAGAACATAAATAATATCAAAAACCCATCAAAACCATAAAAAATATAACATAAAACACATCCAAACATAAACTGTGTGAGACATCAAAACTATAAGATAAACATACCTTAAAGATTGTCAAAAACTTCTTTGAAAACTACATTCCTAGTTTTTTTCTAAGGTTTGCCATAACCATAAGCAAACCTTAAAAGTTGTAACTGATCAGATAAAAGCCTACAAAATTTAGAATCCATAAGCATCAACTAATGTAAACAATCTATACTTAAAAAAATCAAAGACGCTCACCTTTCCCTACCAAAAAAGAACCGAGGTAATATTAGTTTAACAACATGTTAAAACAAAACAAACGTATAGATTAATATTTTTACCCACTCGTCTGCTAAGACCGTCTCATAGGTATCTCCAAAAGTTGTAGTCTGCCTCCAGGAATGTAGACACTTACTTTGAACTCGCTCGTTATTCTTGAAAGGCCTGAGTTTTGTGAGAGGATGAAAAGTAGAGACTGTCGACATTTTTTGGGTGAATTTCGTAGAATGATATTGAGTTGGCCATATTGAGATAAAGTTATATATAGCTTGTTATATTAGGGTTGAAACAATCACGAATTAATAGGGAAGATTTTGTTCGTTGTGAATTTTTAGTATTTAATGTCGAATATATTCTAAGATTTTATTCCAAGAATGATCTGTTTGTTAGTTGTTAATCGAAAAAATGTTAGAAATATTAGATTTTTTACGTGATTTGCAAGCAATGGGAACAAATAAGGAATCTTATGGTCGTTGATTGATATCGAATATATATAGATTGCTTAAATATAGGAATATATGATGGAAGTAATTATTTTGAGGTTAATAATAAAGTAACGTGATTTGGAAGAATAGAAATCAAAAAAGATTCTTTGGTTGTTTGTTGATCTCGTATTTGCTTAAATGTAGGAATAGATATAGTAAGGTAATTTTTTATTTTTGGAAAATTATAAATGCGTAGAAATGATTTTGAATTCAGTTGGTTTAGTAATGGTTTAACTCTGCATATGATAATAATATTGATACAAACTACGATCTTATTTTATGACATTATATAATATCTATATAATGATATAAACTATGATCTTATCTGTTTTCGAGACATTATTTGTATTCTTAATGATTTTGAATTCTGTATTGATTATAATGGCTTTTGATAATTCGATGTTTTGGTTTTCTTCAGGTTATGAAGGTATTGAAATATTGATAGAAAGGCCCACTGCCCCTAAACCGTAAGTTTCTGTACACAAAAACGTTTTACTAAATGGATAGAAATAAATGAAGGAAGCTGGTTGAATGTGGTTAAGGACAGATTTAGTAATGGTTCTAATTTCGGTTAAGGTAAAGAAATACAATCGTGAATCTCGGCAATAATATTGGGAGTTGTAAGGCCCATACACGTTTGCAAGCCCAAACAGAATTAAAGGCAACGAATTTTGAGTGTGTTTGGCTCCAGGTTTAGCATAGTGGCATTATGTTGTCATATTTGTGCAATTCTTAGGGCTAATTTTTTTTTGTACTTCAGCCTTAATAGTTTAGATTTTCTGGTGTTTTTTATACTACTAGAAAAGCGATGATCAAAGGACTCTTCGTTGTTGATAATTTATAAAATGCGCTCTCTGACCACGCCACTATAGAGTACAGCTTTGTATATATATTTGTCAGATTCTTATCACATGCTTTTTTTTTTCACTAAGAATCCATTCCATTCATTATCAACTTTGAAGTAAGAACCATACAACAAAGGTTAAACACCCAAAAAACATCAAGAAAGATAGGATCTATCACAATTAAGGGCAACACCAAAAAGAAACATAAAATCTTCAAAACTTAGCTAAAAAGACCATCCAGCCAAGAAGGAAAACTAGTGGCCACATAAGATTGAGATAGGTCTCCTAAGACCACTCTTTGAGCAATACGAAAAGTTCCAAAAATCATCTTCCTGTCAACCTTTTCCAATTTCCATTCAAGAATATACTGGAGAGAAGATAGGACAGACTTTGACATCCATCTATAAGAAGGCCAAGCTGGTGGCCTAATCACGGCTCCAATGAGCTTGTTCGATTCTCCCGCAAACACGATCTTTGAAAATCCCAGGTTTCTCATGCTTTCAATTGCCAACACCCATACTTGCAAATGAACTTTTTTCAAGGAAGGAATATAACAAAGGATCATCTACTGTGTAGAATTACCACACCTTTTTCATCTCTCACCAGCCAGGCTGCTCCGTATCTGCGGTTCTGTTTATCCCAGTCAACACCTATGTCGCATTTTTTCCATAGGGGGGAGGCGGAAGCCAGACCATCTTCGTACAGGCTTGATTGACGTCGGGAATCCTCTCACTGGTACTTTCCACGATTTGGGCTTGAGACCACTCATCCATGTCGTGAAAAGCTTTGTTTACCACATCTACCGCCTCAAACTCCTATCCTTCAAAGATCAGGCCATTCCTATTTTTCCAAATTTTCCACAACAACCATGGAAAACCCTTCTCAACTCCATCGGGATGTTGAAAATTTTCAGACCTTCAAGAAAGAAGTTAAAATTTTGGTAGACTGATGGATTAAAACCGTTAAGGGGCATAGGAACCCTGGATACTGCCCACACAAGTCTCGCATGAGGGCAAGTGAACAGCACATGGTTTTCAGTTTCACCATCCATCTCGCAGAATTGACATATATTATCCACTCAGATCCCTATGTTTGCAATACCATCAGATACAGTGAGAGCACTTGACAGTATTTTCCACAGAAAAATTCTGAGTTTGGAAGGGATAGGGAGATCCCATACCAGGGCCTTGAGTGGATTAAAAGAAGGTAGCGCTTCAGCTTGTCTTAAGATCTCTGAGTTTGACAATCTTGAAGCCAGCCAGTAGCCAGATTTTACTGAATAAGCTCTATTAATGTTGAATTTCCACACTTTAAAATCCTTGCATCTGGTCGCAATTTTCATCTTCAAAATCAGTTCCACATCTTGGGAGTAGAACAAATCTCTTAGTATGGCCATGTTCCAGCATTGCGTCTGCTGATCAATCAAAGATGAAACCTTCAGTTCTATATCAACAAAGATGTTTTTCATCAGCGGGCATCTCATCCTCACTCCATCATCAATCCGTGGGGTAATCCAAATTAAGATATCGTCCCCATCTCCAATCATCCACTTCAGTCCCTTGTCCAAGAGCTCTTTTCCATACATTAGTCTTCTCCATCCAAAAGAGGGCTTGGATCCTAGAGATGCTTGATCCAAATTCCCATATTTGACCATTAATGAGGATCGAGTAAGTGACTGAAGAGATACAGTACATCACCAACTCAATCCACCTATGATCAAAATCCAACGCTCTCAGTAAGGCTTCAACATACCCCCACTCAACTCTATTATAGGCCTTCGACATATCTGTTTTAACCGCTAGAAACTCTGTAGACACAGACGGATCCGTTCTCAGAGCATGGACAGCTTCATGGGCGATCAAGATGTTGTCGGAGATCAACCTATCTTCCACAAATACTGACTGGTTTGGAGCCACCAAGTCAGCTAGAAACGGTTGCAGTCTAGACACCATAATCTCGGAGATTATTTTATACAACACCGAACACATGCTAATGGGTCGGAGATCCGTCATCAGCGGAGAATGCAGATTTTTAGGGATCAGACATAGCTGGGTGTAATTCCATTGTTTTATCAGCCAAAGCGAGCCCTATCATGACGCGAGTTCCATGATTGAGCATCACGACGTCTTATAATCCTATCAGCATGCGTGTTTGATCTTCTGCCCTTCCAGCGGTTGTCGTCCCATGAGCTAGAAGAAGAGTCCCGAGCCTCCAGTCTCTGCCCTTTAATCGCATCGCCATTGTCTCTGTATTGAGATCGTGTCTTGAAACTTGAAATCGTTAGTTGCCCTCGAAGATTGGTAAGAGTACTGATCTCTAGCATGTGCATTACGGGTCAATTGTTGGCGAGAGACCTCATCATTAGGTAATTGCATTTGTGTGAAAACATCAGGGCGGGCCATCGGCTGAATACGACATTTAACATCATTCGTCGGGCAAAAACTTTTCTCATGAGATAGCATGCCACAAGTCGTACAGTGCTTAAACAGCATGGTATATTTTATTTCAATCGTCACCTTATCTCCCTTGTATTCCACCTTGCGTGAGAACTTCAGAGGTTTGCGAGAGAATGTCTATGAGCATACGACCCTTAGTTAATTTAAGTGTATCGACATGACCAAGTCGTCTTCCTATGTTCCTAAGGTTACCATCAGTCCATAGATGAAGCGGGAAGCCGACGAGCTGCACCCAAAAAGGAATGATCCATGGATAATCATCATGGACGATAGGCTCCCATCGAACCAGGACGAACATGCAAAAGTTATAGTGAAATGAACTCTGTCGAAGAACAGAGTTCAGATCATCTTCAGTCTTAAAGTTGAACAAGAACTTTCCATTTCCGATGTCATTAGCAGTTATTCTATCCGACAAGCCCCACTGAGATGGCATTGTTTGTAGAAGCTTTTCAACATTCTGCTTCTTCGGATTGAGTATCTTGCCTATTAGTGTCAAGCCGAATTCCTTGATGACAAAAGAGTCTTCGCAATCCACTAACTTGATTGGTACATCATCATCATAAATTATCCCCTTTCCCTTCATATCTGCCTGATGAGCAGATCAATACCGATCTAACGTTCCCATCCAAAGAGACGGAGAAGATCAAGAACTGACCAAAATGGATCAGAAGTGTTTGCCGATCAATGATCCAAGGATACACCAAGGAGTGTACAAACCTCAAGCAAGCGAAACAGATAGCAAAACGAAAGCGGGCCAATCTGATATTCAAGCAAAATTTATCCAAAGAGATAGCTAGCCAAACGAGAATAGACCTAGAGAGAACAGATCACCGGAGAGGAACCCGAGAATCCGTCCATAAGAGCGACAACGATGAAGCCAAGGATCAGACGTGTGTGACAAGCCACTGCGACAACATCGTTAGTACTGCAGGAGGAGGAGGCGGACAAGGAGTGTACGGTAGTCTCCCTTGTGCCTAGTAGATGGCCGGTGCCGATCGGAGAGAGCCTGATCAAAGCCGAGATCAGATGGATCTCAAAATCGCTATTGAAGTCGCAGGGGAGCGGCTAGGGTTCTTTACTTGTTGTGTGAAAAAAAATACTAGTAAAAGTTTGTTGATGATGTATAATGTTAAAATGTGTAAAATAGGGTGTTGAATCAGTTTTCCATCATAGATAGTGTAAAGTTAGGGATGTAAGAAAAAAGGTCACGTGAGGCACGTGATGATCTATGGTATTATTGACATCAGCGGGCTCGCAAATTCGAAAACCCTAGAGCCTGGCCAGTTCTCTCACAATTTGCCGGCATAATCCGAGATCTCTTTCAGGTGAACACTTTACGCCCTTTCTTTTGAAAGTTCAGGGACAAACGAATATAAGGAGCACACAGAGAATCCAAGAACACTCTTTCTTGTATATTAGAAATCACTTAAACAATCTCCTAGATCTGTTTAATCCGAATTACTCTCAGTCACACACGACTAGAGACGGACCAATTTCTAATCTCTTAACTCAGTAGATCGAGCTTCAACACCCTGAACTCGATCACCTTTGTACTTGACCAGACAAACCCTTGCTCAAGCTTTTCAATTAGCGTGCTTAACCTAGATCTGCCCTAGACCATCTAGTTAAGTAGCCCTCATCGAATATACTATATTTCCTTATATCTCGATGCAATCAAATCTTCCAAATCTTCTTTACTTGATAACCACGTTATGACACGTCATAGTTTGCATAACCAACTCTTTCCATTGTGTCACACATCGATCACATGTGTAACACAGTCTCCCTTTCTTCTTCATGATCACAGCTCTTTTCTTGAGCTTACATTCTCCCCCTTTTTATCTTAATGTGACATCCTATGCAACTTGCACACACACACACTGAAACCACCAGACAAGAGATATCTAGAAGATAATCACAAATGCACTTTCGTGATCACATCAACAAGCACAATAGCATTGATAATTCATCAAAGTCTTCAACACAAAAGCACAACATTAGTTCAAGCATTCTGAATCCTTAGTCTTACTACAACCATCTTATTTTTAATACAAGAGCCTTAATCTCACTATCATAAGGCACATCATCACACAAAAGACTTAGAAAGATATGCTTTGGCTAAGCTCTTCGGTGTCACCCGCTTGACAGAGTTATTCAGTATCTCCAGCCTCTCCGTCATCCTGATTCATGGTCGGAGGAGGAGGTTGACGAACAACATAATCTCCCCCTGCATAGATGCACATTCAGATAAAAGCAAAGGGCATTAGTTTAGTAAGCAGAAACAGAACACAAACAAGATACTCTTACTCCTCAGACGAATGTGAATTGCTTTGAGGTCAGCAATGGTACGCTCAATGTCTTCCTCCAGAGTTGCAGATCGTGTGTCTGCTCCAGTGCCATGTCCAGCTTTGATGTCTTTGACCACAAGCTTGGGAAAGCCAGTAAACTCATCGGTTGGATAGTCAATCGGAACGATCCTTTGAAAGTTGATGACTTGTTGGATCAGTGTTGGAAACATGATGCGCCGAGACTTCTTCTTCTTAGTGTTTTCAGCCATTTGCATGATCTGATCATACACCAACTTCCCAAAATTGAACCCATCTTCATTGTGATGAAGCATATACACAAACTTCAAACGAGCTTGATTCATGTTGGTGTAGTTCATAGTCGGGATCCAATTGGTGCAAACCAGCTTGTACAGCACCTGATTCGTCGGAGTGAGAAACTTTGAGCTCATATTTTCCCATCGGTTTATCTGACCATCAGTGAGGAACCCACATACTTCATCTATGCTTTCATTCAACCAGTTGGGATCATCCTCAAACCCAGGAATGCAGTAGATAGCATTGATCAAACTTGGTGAGAAATCTATCATCGACCCCCTAAGATATACAGCCACACCAACATCGCGTTTCGAAGCTTCCAAGAGATTAGCAATAAATTCTCTTACCACAGTAGGTTGATAGGCATCAACGTCAGTGAGAGTATGAAGTAGTCCTGCATTTTCCACAACACCCCTGACATGGGCAAGGTTCTCATCGGTAAGAGAGATCCGATGTTGATTGATGAACTTCCGAGTCTTGAGCCCTTGGAATCGCTCAGTAGCCGCCATAGAGAAGAATCGGGGAGTAAGAGGCGTCTTGTGTGGTTGCATTAGCTCGGGGTACAGATCGAACTTGGTCCGATACATGAGGTGATTTTCAAGATATCGGTCCTCCTTAGCTCGATTCGCCAAGACCTCAGCTTCACCCATAGGGTTCTCATTACCATCATTGGAGTCTGTCTCCGCGAGCGACTCGTTCTCCGGCTCAACAAGCTCCGGTGAGACATCGCGAGTTAAGACGCCGACGGACTCGCTTCCGCGTAGGTGGAGGGGACTGCGCCTGCGATGAGAGAGGCTGAGACGAGTTTCCAGCACCCGATGAGCCTCGATTCAGGCGAGAGCTTCTCCTTGGAGCTTGCATGGCGTCGATGATACCAAGAGAGAGAGAGAGAGAAGATTTTGTCGGCTAAAGAGAGAAGCTTTTGTCCTTAATGTCCACTTCTTTCTTTTGATTTAATAAACCTTAAGACACTCATAAAGCCCATTAGTAATTAACATGACTTAGGCTCTAGGCCCAAACACAAGGGAATCAAAACTCATCAAGACCAAGACCAAGAGATATGTAACAAATAAGAGATGTAACCAAGTGATTAGACACTACCTACCACCATGTGAGAGCTTGAGAGAGAGAACCGGGATTCAAGATCAAAGCATCAAAGTAACCTTTATATACATGTAACCATTTAAGGCATTCTCATGATGCCTTTTTGTCCAGAGGAAAGACACAGAAGACACCACACCAACACAAGTAACTACCACATAAAACTTTTAATGAAATCAATGAGTCAACCCAAGTTTGTAGCTTTTTCTCAGCCGAGTAGCTGTCACACACGAGATTCACTTTCACTAATCATCCTTCCTCAAGTTCATACCCACACTCATTAGTAATGTCTGGAAACACATGGTAGGTATCTTGTGCTTGTCTCTTCTACTCTACAAGTAACATTGAACAATTTTACCTCAAGAGTACAATCTACAATTCCGTGCAAGGAGATGGTATCCGAGTCTAAACACAAAGTGGGATAACACCCTGTTCCAGATCGGACCTTCTCTTAAGAATTGAGATCTTCTCTGCCTAGTCAAGACAGTGATCGCAGTCAGACTCAAAATGTGGCAGCATCCAGTTCCAACTCGAGTATCTATCATTCTAGGCCTTTTTTCTTAACTTTTTGTTACTGAGTGACTCAGACTTTCTTTTGCTTAACACAAATTCTTCTCCTTACTCATACACTCAACCCCTCATGTGTTTCCTCGTTCAATCCAGACAGTGATCAATCCTCAGAACTAAAATGTGACAGCATCTTGATCCGAGATGAGTGCCTTTCTTCAGTGAACCTAAGAGCATAAGTGGTAAACTTGTGGGGGATGACTCGCAAAAGTGAACTTGTTGACTCAAGGTTTTGATGGTGCTGTAGTAGAATAACTTAGTCAGTGCGATGTACAAGCAGTGGTTCTCCTCTTCTGACAGGACTTATTCAGAGATTAACAATTCCCAAGGCTTTACGAAGCCCTAGGAAGGTATTGTAGTCCAACGGTTTGGACATGCTTGGTAACGAGCACAAATACCCACACTCAGACAGAGATCAGGTCGGCTTGCTGTGAGATACAAGAGACTCCCGATCATTGCTCTGTAGAGTTTCTCATCAACTGGCTTGCCATCATCATCACGGGACAGTTTGGTAGTGGTGCTCATGGGTGTGTTTGCAACTTTGCTAGTTTGCATTCCGAATCTCTTGATAAGATTTTTGGCATACGTGCTCTGAGATACAGTGATTCCATCCGCAAGCTGCTTGATTTGTAGTCCAAGAAATAACTGAGCTCCCCAACCATGCTCATCTCGAATTCTTTTATCATGGTCCGAACAAAGTCATCCACCATTTCTTTTGACGTGCTCCCAAAGATGATGTCGTCCACATACACTTGGATAATGATAACATCCTTTCCATTTTCTCCTATGAATAGAGTCTTATCAACTCCTCCTCTCTGAAACCCAGCCTTGATGAGAAAGTCGGTCAGTCTTTCATACCAAGCTCGTGGAGCATGTTTAAGTCCATAGAGAGCTTTCTTGAGTTTGTAGACATACTCAGGAAAGTGTGGATCTTCAAAACCTTTAGGTTGTGTCACATAGACTTCTTCTTGTAGAACAACATTCAGAAACGCACTCTTGACATCAATCCGATAGAGTTTGATTCTGAATCCGCAAGCCATTCCAAAGAGTAACCTGATTGATTCGAGACGTGCTACAGGAGCAAATGTTTCATCGAAATCCACTCCTTCAATCTGAGTGTAACCTTGACCAACCAGTCTTGACTTGTTCCGAATGACATTCCCTTCTTCATCTATCTTGTTCTTGTGGATCCACTTTGTTCTAATGACTTTGACTCCTTCAGGTCTAGGAACTAGTGTCCACACATCTAACCGTTCAAACTGTTCCAGCTCCTGATGCATTGAGTCAGTCCAGTATTCATCATCCAAAGCTTCCTGGAGATTCTTTGGTTCTATCTGAGAGACATAACACTCCACATTATTCAGCTTAGCCATGAACGATGCCAACTTAACCATCTCCTTGAAATTAATCTGTTTCTTTCGGGTAACCCTTTCATCAAACAGACCTCCAATGACATCAGCTGAGGAATGATTCTTATGAACTTTTACTTGATCCAGATCAACTCGTACACCATCAGATTCCTCCTCTTCTTCGGACTCCTCCTTGATCATTGCTTCCGGAGCAGAACTACTTGGTGTAGCATAGTCAACAGTTTGTGTGACTCTTGTCTGGTAAAATCCCACACTGTCATCAAAGACCACATTGACTTTGTCTCCAATGAATTTGGTACGCTGGTTAAAGACACGATATGCGGAGCTGTTAGTAGAATAGCCCAGAAACATCCCTACATCACTTTTGGCGTCAAACTTTCCCAAGTGGTCTTTATCATTCAGGATACAGCATAAGCATCCAAACACGTGCATGTGACTAAGATTGGGAGTCTTACCCTTCATTATCTCATAAGGTGCAGTCTTAGTCTTAGGCTTAACATACACCTGATTTATCACATAACATGCAGTGCTGACAGCTTCGGCCCAAAAACCAGGTGGAACATTGTTTCCACACAACATTGCTCTTGCCATCTCTTGTAATGTACGATTCTTCCTTTCAACCAATCCATTCGGCTGTGGTGTTCTGGGTGCTGCATATTGATGTCAGATCCCTTGGCTCTGACAGAAGCTATCAAACAGCTCATTCTGAAATTCTCCACCATGATCACTCTTGATTTCCATAATCCCACCTTTCTGTTTCAGTTGTAACGCAAGAATCCTGAAACTCTCGATGGCATCAGACTTGTTTCGTAAGAAAGCAACCCAGGTGTATCTTGAGAAGTCATCTACCATGACAAGTATATATTTCTTCCCTGCTATGCTCTCTGGAGTGATCGGACCCATAAGATCCATGTGCACAAGTTCCAACAATTGCTTAGATCTAATCTCAGGAATTCGCTTGTGTTGCACCTTGACTTGTTGTTGGGGTCAAAACGGTTATCTCGAAATCAACGGCTAAGTATTTGTCATACGAAAAACCCTCCGAAAAAACGAACACGAACACCCGTAAACCGAAGGAACCGAGCAGCCGACCCCGGCCTTGGCCGTAGCCGCCGGGCGGCTAGCCCCCGTGCTGGCCGTGGCCGCCGGCGGCTAGCGCCCGTGCTGGCCGTGGCCGCCGGGCGGCTAGCCCCGTGCTGGCCGTGGCCGCCGGCGGCTAGCTCCGTGCTGGTCGTGGCCGCCGGCGGCTAGCGCCCGTGGCCGCCGGGCAGCTAGCCCCGTGCTGGCCGTAGCCGCCGGCGGCTAGCGCCCGTGCTGGCCGTGGCCGCCGGGCGGCTAGCCCCGTGCTGGCTCGGGTCTTCGGACAACAATCTCCGGTACACAAGTCCCAGGCCCCAGCCGTCAGAAGTCTGTACTTCGAGTCTTTCCCAAGTCCTTGCAGGACGAATCATTGAGGTTCTGCGTACGAAACTCCGGTTCTTACTCCAAACTAAGACCGTCGGAAACACTTCGGAAACTCATAAGATATCAACGGGAATGAATATCTTAAATTCTTCGTACGAAACAGCGATGGTTATCTTAAGACACCACTCATCTCAACTCTACGAACGAATGAAGAACTTCCAAAGAAATCGTAGAAAACAACGGAAGTCCTAGAGACGGCCCGAAAGGGACCAAACGCGATCGGACAGTCCGTTTACGATTATCTGAGATAAATACGACGATTTACGTTTATCTTTACGTAACAAGATAAATGCTAAATTTCCGGAAGGATAAATGTCAAGTTTCCCGAAGATAAATGTCAAGTTTCCCGATAAACATGGAGGCCGACGAAAATGGAAAAAAGCCCGCCTTGCGGCCCAGAAGGAGAATAGACCGTCATAAGAAGGAGTATATAAATGAGCCTTGGGAGAGGAAGAATGGGGCAGAGGAGAAAAAATCCAAGAGAAGAAAATTGAGAGACTTAGAGAGCAGATCCGAGATTTTAGACTGAGGAAACTTAGAACTTAGGTGGTTAGACTAGCAACCTCTCGTTCTACCTTCATCTTGTCCGCAGACTTCTGTTCCTTCGGAAGAATCTAACAATCCTTTTACTCAGAGTTCCGCACATAGAGACCCTAGGCGTTATTCTCGACACGCCCGTTTCTATGACAAACGCTCGTACTAGACGAACTCCGCCAGGCAGTTCGATCTCTTGTTCAAATCTTTCTAACTAAACTACGTCCGACTTGATCCTCGAAAGGGGTACGTAGGCAGCCTTCCTTAAGGTCCAGTCTCAAATCTTGATAAAACATTTCCGCGTTTATTGATCACTTGTCGTTGGTTGTCGCAGAGAATCCGGACCTTCAGGGAAAGTTAAGTTTACTTAGCTTTCCTCCGATTTACTTAACAAAAATCGACAGTGCGAATTTCGGTTCCCACAGTTTGGCGCTAGAAGGAGGGGGGGTCGGATTCTCTTACTCAAAAACCTACGATTGGTAACAACAGCATGGCCACATCACCTATCCGCAACATCGTGTCATTCGGGGACAGAGCAACGGCTGGTCAAGCCAAACCTCACGACGAACTCCTCGTTATCAGACTAACGATCTAGGACATCGACGTAGCAAGAATATTGGTCGACACCGGATGCTCGACAAATATTATATATAAAAACACTCTCGAGAGGATGGGAATCGACCTAAGCGCTATCACGGACGATCCCAATCTGATAATCGGACTCTCAGGAAACATCACAATGACCCTCGGCTCAGTCGATCTCTCGATCAGAGCCGGGAGCGTCACGAAGATGGTGGAATTTTTGGTAGTCGACGGTCCAGCAGCATATAACGCGATCGTCGGGACTCCGTGGTTAAACTCCATGCGAGCAATCCCCTCGACTGTCCATCTGTGCCTCAAATTTCCAACCCTCCTCGGAGTTGAAACAATTCAAGGAGATCGTAAAGCGCCGCAAGTCTGCTTGGCCGCTGGGTTAAAACGAAAAAACTCTGAGCCCGAAACTAACCCAAAAAAGCAAGCAACCCACGAACCAGCATCCCAGGACCCTCCAGAAATCTTCTGGCAATCGCAAAGAGCTGAAGCCCTAGAAGGGAAACGTGAGCCCACTTGCGAACCTGTAATTTTGGTCTGCCTCGACGAGACTAACCCAGAGCGGTGCGTGGAGATTGGAGCCAATCTCCGCGATCCGTTAAAAGCAGAACTCATCGCATGTCTCAAGAAGAACCTTAACACGTTCGCTTGGGCTGCGGAAGATATGCCGGGAATCGACATCAACATAACATGTCACGAACTCAACATCGATCCAACTCATAAACCCGTAAAACAAAAGAGGCGAAAGCTAGGCCCCGAACGGGCAACTGCGGTTAATGAGGAAGTCGAAAGACTCCTCAAAGTTGGATCAATAACAGAAGGAGATATCCCGACTGGCTCGCCAATCCCGTCGTCGTCAAGAAAAAGAACGGGAAATGGCGAGTGTGCGTCGACTTTACTGATCTCAACAAAGCATGCCCGAAGGATTGTTTTCCGCTTCCGCACATCGACCGTCTGGTCGAGGCAACCGCAGGAAACAAACTCCTATCGTTCATGGACGCGTTCTCCGGTTACAATCAAATCATGATGAATCCCGAAGACCGCGAGAAGACAGCATTCATTACCGACCGAGGGACCTATTGCTACAAAGTAATGCCTTTCGGTCTTAAGAACGCCGGCGCCACGTATCAGCGGCTCGTCAATCGGATGTTTGCCGAGCAACTCGAAAAAACCATGGAGGTGTATATCGACGATATGTTGGTAAACTCTCTTGACGAACGCGACCACGTAGTCCACCTAGAGGAATGCTTTGAGAGATTGAACCAGCACAACATGAAACTCAATCCAGCAAAATGCAGATTCGCTGTGGCGTCGGGAGAATTTCTCGGGTACCTCGTAACATTCCGCGGAATAGAGGCCAATCCGAAACAAATCAACGCACTGATAGAAATGGCCTCCCCGAGAACCAAGCGGGAAGTCCAAAGGCTGACCGGACGAGTCGCGGCCTTAAACCGATTCATCTCGCGCTCCACGGATAAGTGTCTCCCATTCTACGAAACCTTGAAGGGGAACAAAAAGTTCGAGTGGTCAGAAGATTGCGAGAAAGCTTTCCAACAGCTGAAACAGTATCTGGCCACCCCTCCTATCCTCGCAAAACCCGTAGTCGGAGAGCCCTTGTTCCTCTACATCGCAGTATCCGCATCAGCAGTCAGTGGCGTCCTGATTCAAGAAGAATTCGGAGAACAGAAACCGGTCTTCTACATTAGTAAAACATTACTAGATGCCGAAACTCGGTATCCGCTAATGGAAAAATTGGCACTCGCTGTCATAACTTCGGCGAGAAAGCTTAGACCGTATTTCCAATCTCATACCATCGTGGTACTTACCACTTTTCCGTTACGGACGATTCTACACAGTCCAAGCCAGTCTGGTAGACTCGCGAAGTGGGCGATTGAACTAAGCGAGTACGATATCGAATATCGTCCAAAAACCTGCACGAAATCGCAGGTACTCGCGGACTTCTTGGTAGAATTACCCGCGACGGACTTAACTAACGAGGATCCTGGTTCAACATGGGATCTCCATGTCGATGGATCCTCGACCAAGCAAGGATCCGGAATCGGGGTCCGACTCACTTCGCCGACAGGAGAAATCCTCGAGCAATCATTCCGCTTGGATTTTCATGCATCAAACAACGAAGCAGAATATGAGGCGCTAATTGCGGGCCTACGACTGGCCCATGGGCTGAAGATTCGAAATATTCACGCTTACTGCGACTCTCAGTTAGTCGCAAACCAATTCAGCGGAGAATACGAAGCAAGGGATGAAAGGATGAACGCATATTTGAAGGTCGTCCAAGACTTGGCCCACGACTTTCAGCAATTTGCGCTAACCAGGATTTCCCGCTCGGAAAACGTCCAAGCTGACGCTTTAGCCGCTCTCGCCTCAAGCTCGGATCCAGGGCTTAAAAGAATAATTCCCGTCGAATTCATAGAGCATCCGAGCATCGGACCGCCGGTAATCGCCAACCTGATCAGAACACAGATCGAAGGCGCGGAAGAAAACGAAGACCAACCGGAAGACGACGCAGACCAAACAGACTATGGCTGCGACACTCCCTGGCTAGAACCTATCAAAACCTACATCGTAGATGGTACCCTACCCGCGGAGAAATGGGCAGCCCGGAAAATAAAAATTCAGGCAGCGCGATACGTAACCGTGGAAGGCGAAATCTACAAATGGCGATTCTCCGGACCTCTCATGACTTGCGCGGAAGGAGAAAAGGCGAGAAAAATCATGGAAGAGGTTCATTCCGGATCGTGCGGAAACCACTCCGGCGGAAGGTCTCTCGCAACAAAAATAAAACGCCACGGATTCTACTGGCCAACTATGGTAAAGGATTGCGAGAAGTTCGCTCGGAAATGCGAGAAGTGTCAGCGGCACGCTCCGACAATTCATCAGCCCGCCGAAATCCTCTCTTCTATCTCATCTCCGTACCCTTTCATGCGATGGTCGATGGACATCGTCGGACCGCTACACAAATCAAAACAAAAACGTTTCCTGCTGGTCCTCACAGATTTCTTTTCGAAATGGGTGGAAGCAGAATCCTACGCAAGTATCAAAGACGTGCAAGTCGAGAACTTCGTCTGGAAAAACATCATAACCAGACACGGTGTCCCATACGAAATCGTAACGGACAACGGGTCTCAGTTTATTTCCACACGATTCGAGGCATTCTGCGAAAAATGGAAAATACGACTTAACAAGTCTACTCCCAGATACCCGCAGTGCAACGGACAGGCTGAAACCATAAACAAAACCGTCCTAGACGGATTGAAAAAACGCTTGGAAGCCAAAAAAGGACGATGGGCAGAAGAACTCGAAGGGGTCCTTTGGTCTCATCGAACCACTCCAAGACGAGCAACGGGGGAAACTCCGTTCGCTCTCGTTTACGGAGCAGAATGCATGATTCCGGCGGAGGTAGAATTCCCCGGCGTACGGGGGAGATTTCTTCCCGAACGGGAAGACCTGAACAATGCCATGCTGCTGGATAATCTTGACCTCATCAACGAGCGTCGCGACCAAGCCCTCATCCGGATTCAAAATTACCAGCAGGCCGCCGCAAAATACTACAACGCGAACGTACGTCATCGAAGATTCAAAGAGGGTGATCTGGTCTTGCGAAAAGTCTTCCAAAACACTGCCGAACGAAACGCAGGAAAACTGGGGGCAAACTGGGAAGGACCATACAAAATCATAAAAGTCGTCCGACCAGGTTCGTATCAAATCGCAAACATGCAAGACGTAAAAATCCCGAGAACTTGGAATGCGATGCATCTCAAGAAATACTACCACTAGAACGTAAACGTGGACAACAGAACTACGAGATGGCTTGATCCTCGAAAGAGGTACGTAGGCAACTCGCCAACCGGTGGGTTCAGCTATCCCCCCGATTTAAAAAGGGGGGAGTGGGGTGCGTACACTCGCACGCTCCCACAATTTTCGAAAAACTGAACTTTCGAAAACTTTCCACAATCAATTCGCCTAACGGCCTTAACAATGGATCCAGTATCCACCAAACAAACCATAAAACTATCGCCCGGAAATATTCCGCGATTTCTAAAAGCCCATAGTCCTTTATGGCATAAGAAAAACAAACTTCAAAGCACTGCGAGACGTCGCTTCGTGCCCGAACATCCGTTTTTCGATTAAAACCTTCATACGCCTTCTAAACGGCATCATATCGTTGTTGCTGATCACAACAAACGAACTCTAACGTCCTAAACAGACAAGCCACCTAAGGGTAGGCTCTTTTACATCCGACAAGGATCCCATAGCGCGCTATACAAAAAATCCAAATTTGGTTCAGCACTTCGTAAAGGAAGTAGCTCGATTCGTGCCCATACAAATCATATAAGCCGATACCACTTCGCGGATTTTAAAACGGTACGAATCAGGTTAAAATCACAAACAGGCAAAACGAAAGCCGATTTGTCATCGCACAGCCTCAGTCTGAGAGTAAACCTAGGTCTTGCCCTAAACCCAGCCTTGCTGGTATCTTAAACATCTCATAGGCAAAGCGTCAACGACGCGAGATCCCAAAACTTGTCTCTTCACTCAAGTTTATACGTTTCCACGAATTTTCGCGTAAATCGTAAACCGCAGGAAAATCTCGTTTGTACAAACTACGGATACGGTGATCGTCAGGGAGGCAGGAATGAGACGACAACTCACACCCTGCCCCTCTAACTTCGACAAACAGAAGTTCTAAACGCAAAATATTTTATAAACGCATACCGCAAGTTCAATACAACGCCCTAAAAAGGGCAGGGATTCAAAGCCACCAACGGACAGTCCCGAAATCATACATAATGGCCAACCAACGGTCGAAATACAATCAAAATAAAAATCCACTCAGGGATTGATCAACCTAGGCGTCCTCCGGAACACCGCCCTCATCCTCCGACTCACCCGAAGCAGGAACAGCCTCGCCATCGCCCTCGCCGACCTCCTCACCGCCTTTGTCCGCAACGATTCCAGCATCCTGGACCTCTGGAATTTCCGAACTCGGGACCAGGGTACCCGAGGATGACGGGCCGGCAAGCTCCGCCGCAGTGCAAGTTCCCATCTCCTCGAAGCGCTGAATCCGCCTCTTAAGACGTCAAACTTCCGAGGACTTGCTCTTCTTCTCCTCCTTCGCCTTGAGCAGCGAGCTCACAGTCTTTCCCAGATCACGCTCGAGATCGCTGATCCTAGCTTTGAGCGTCGACGTCTGGGCAGCATGAGTGCTCTCAATCGATTGAAGCACAGCCTCGGTGCGCTTCAAAGTTTCCCGCGACGAATCCAGCTCCTTGGACAAACGTGTAACCTCCAGTCCGCAATCACCAAGCATCCCGTCGATCAACGACACAAACTGATCACACGAGAGAAGGTGAGAATCAAGGAGACAACAAAAGAAAGGGGGTTTCACGAAATACCTTGGAGCGATGTTGCGATAGTTTCGCCGAAACCTCGCCTTCCTCACTCTTAGTACACCTTTTCCTCTTCGCTGATCCGGCAGCCCCAGCTCTTGAACGTCCCCTCGATGGTGGAACAGCGTTGGACGCGGGAAGTCCCAAGACGATCTCCCTCTTCTTTTCTGGAGGAGGAGGCATGACTTCCACCGCATCCTCCGAAACCACTATCGGCGCGAAAGGGGAGCCCTCCGGGCGAGCCTGGACATCGGGTGCTTGCTCCGGAACGACAATTTCTCCAGCAGGCAAAGGGACATCGGGTCCAGAGGCTGGAATTGTGGAGATCGGGACTGGAGTAACGTCGGGTCCAAGAACCAGAACCGTGGGATCCGGAGGTAAAGTGACATCGGATCCGAGAGTCGGAGCCACAGAAGTCGGAACAGAAGTAGCACTAGGACCTGCCACGCTAGACTCCATCTCAGCACGGCGTCGTTCCATCTTGTCCTGAAAAGAACTGAACCCCTCGACGAATGTCTGCGTAAGGGCAGGAGCATCCTGCGCCGGCGAGGCTTGGTTAGCTTCACTCATTTCGACATCAGAATCTTTCTTTTCATTTAGAGAGGAGAGTGAGTGAAAAATGAGAGGGGGATGGGGTGCTACTTATAAGAAATCAAAGGTGGTAGAGTTTTTCGGAATAAAATATTCTTAGCCGAAAATTTCGATTTTCAAATCTTCCGCACACAAAATCGCTCCCGCATCTTGCATGCTGGGGGCTAACTGTTGGGGTCAAAAACGGTTATCTCGAAATCAACGGCTAAGTCTATTTGTCATACGAAAAACCCTCCGAAAAACGAACAAGAACACCCGTAAACCGAAGGAACCGAGCAGCCGACCCCGGCCTTGGCCGTAGCCGCCGGGCGGCTAGCCCCCGTGCTGGCCGTGGCCGGCGGCGGCTAGCGCCCGTGCTGGCCGTGGCCGCCGGGCGGCTAGCCCCGCGCTGGCCATGGCCTCCGGCGGCTAGCGCCCGTGCTGGCCGTGGCCGCCGGGCGGCTAGCCCCGTGCTGGTCGTAGCCGGCGGCGGCTAGCGCCCGTGCTGGCCGTGGCCGCTGGGCGGCTAGCCCCGTGCTGGCTCGGGTCTTCGGACAACAATCTCCGGTACACAAGTCCCAGGCCCCGGCCGTCAGAAGTCTGTACTTCGAGTCTTTCCCAAGTCCTTGCAGGACGAATCATTGAGGTTCTGCGTACGAAACTCCGGTTCTTACTCCAAACTAAGACCGTCGGAAACACTTCGGAAACTCGTAAGATATCAACGGGAAGAAAGATCTTAAATTCTTCGTACGAAACAGCGATGGTTATCTTATGACACCACTCATCTCAACTCTACGAACGAATGAAGAACTTCCGAAGAAATCGTAGAAAACAACGGAAGTCCTAGAGACGGCCCGAAAGGGACCAAACGCGATCAGACAGTCCGTTTACGATTATCTAAGATAAATACGACGATTTACGTTTATCTTTACGTAACAAGATAAATGCTAAATTTCCAGAAGGATAAATGTCAAGTTTCCCGAAAATAAATGTTAAGTTTCCCGATAAACATGGAGGCCGACGAAAATGGAAAAAAGCCCGCCTTGCGGCCCAGAAGGAGAATAGACCGTCATAAGAAGGAGTATATAAAGGAGCCTTGGGAGAGGAAGAATGGGACAGAGGAGAAAAAATCCAAGAGAAAAAAATTGAGAGACTTAGAGAGCAGATCCGAGATTTTAGACTGAGGGAACTTAGAACTTAGGTGGTTAGACTAGCAAGGCATGACCTAGGACGTCTGGCCGCCTCTCGTTCTACCTTCATCTTGTCCGCAGACTTCTGTTCCTTCGGAAGAATCTAACAATCCTTTTACTCAGAGTTCCGCACATAGAAATCCTAGGCGTTATTCTCGACACGCCCGTTTCTATGACAAACGCTCGTACTAGACGAACTCCGCCAGGCAGTTCGATCTCTTGTTCAAATCTTTCTAACTGAACTACGTCCGACTTGATCCTCGAAAGGGGTACGTAGGCAGCCTTCCTTAAGGTCCAGTCTCAAATCTTGATAAAACTTTTCCGCGTTTATTTGATCACTTGTCGTTGGTTGTCGCAGAGAATCCGGACCTTCAGGGAAAGTTAAGTTTACTTAGCTTTCCTCCGATTTACTTAACAAAAATCGACAGTGCGAATTTCGGTTCCCACACTTGTTTTCCTTGACAGCATGCTCCACATACAGTACTAGTATGAGATTCTAAGTCAGGAACTCCTCTCACTACTTCTGCATTAACCAGTCGAGTTAGTCCATTGATGTTCATGTGACCCAGCTTTTTATGCCATATATCAAGCTTCGAAGTGGTTGCTGAGCAGCACACGTTTGTGGGCTTCCACATATAGTAGTTGTTTCCAGAACGAATTCCACATAGCACGATGTTCCCTTGTGGATCAACAGCACGGCATTCTTTGCTATTAAAGATCACTTCTAGCCCTTCATCGCATAGTTGACTAACACTGATCAGGTTTGCCTTAAGACCATCAACATAGTAAACATTGATGAGGCGGGGTAGATCCGGTCTATCAGTTACTCCAACTCCTCGTATCTTTCCTTGTCCTCCATCACCAAAAGTCACTTTGCCTCCTTTAATGGGTTGGAGTTTCTCAAGATGTTCATAGCTTCCTGTCATGTGTTTTGAACATCCACTGTCAAAGTACCACGGAGAATCGCTTTGAGAACTCCCATCAGCACTAGTGTATGCGACATGACTAACCAAGTTGAACTTCTCTGATATGCTTGTGAAGTTGCACGCTAGATTCAACTCTGGTTCCTTGTGTGACTCAGGGGATTCCTTGTGTGACACTTTGAGGACACGATCTTTATAGGTTGGATATAGATCTCTTTTGGCAATCCAGACATGTCCATACATGGTGGGTTCCATGAAACAAAGATTTAACCTCCAGACTCGCTCGTATTGGTGCCTGCGAAAATAACAAAAAATGACATGATGACCGCGTTTTCCACAAGACAACCATTCCCACGACGTCTTGCTCGAGGATTAGACGCAGATTTCCCAGAGTTCTGAAGAGCAGGCTGAGCTTGAAGAGGACGAGGTTCATCTACCTTTTCCTTCGTGGATGCTTTTTTACGAATAACACTTGACGTCCTTCTTGATCAGACTTGAAGGTAGATCCCTGAAACCCGAGACCTCGGCTTGTGCTAGGACATTCTCCCAAGGTGAGCAGATGATCTAGGGACTTGGTGCCGGTTGATAACATTTTTATCTTCTTTAGATTTTCAGCCAACTGGTTCTCCAACAGCTTGCTCTTATCCTTTTCTTGGAAGAACATCTCGCTCAACTGATTGAATTTAGCCTCAAATTCCTTATGAGAACGTTCCTGCTCTGCCATTGCTCGTTTTAGTGCAAGAACTTCTTGATCAGACTCCTTTAAGATTGAAGGAGCAGTTGGTTGTGTTATCGGTTTCTCAAGTTCAAGAATGTTTACTTGTGCTTTTAGCATTGCCCTATCCTTCAACAGCTGAAGGTTCTCATGGATGAGTTCGGTAAACTGGCACTACAACAAATATGTCTTTTCATAGCATACAGATAACGCTATTAAATGGTATTAATAGCGGTTTTACAAATGCTATGAAATAAGACGCTATAATAGAGTACCTATATACGATAGCGTTTTAGGAAGCCGCTATCATAGAGTGGCCTTCCATAGCACTACATCTATACTGTGGTACAGTTATTTATGACACATATTTTGTGCTATAGGAAATTGTAGAAGAGCTGTTCTTTATTGCTGTATTAAACTTACTAGTAGCAATAAATTCGTGTTATATTAAATTTTTTAATAACTTTTTATGATTGCTATATATATATTTAAAATAGCTATTTTCTGTTGTCATCAATTACTTTGTATTAGCACTTCATCGGTGCTATTCGATGATGAGTTGTAGCAGTATTATTGAGTTATATATATATGAATATTAGCTTCTATTATGTGCTACCAAGTTAGTGTATCATGACTTATTTTATATGCTATGTCGTGAAATTCTATTAACTTTTTGAACTAGAATAAATTTTTCAATAGAAATGTGATTTCTCCATAATGTGATTTCTCCAAGTCTCAAAATATGATTTCTCCATAATAGAAAAACAATATCATAATTAAGTTAGAAACAAAGAACATAAGTCTAATTTGCAACAAGCATCATATGTTCATTAGTAATCTAAAGCAAGGAAAGTTGAAAACCATAGAGTTATTATTCCACCTCAAACGATGATAACTTTGTCTTCAGGCCATGCTATAGTGGTACCAATAGCATCTTCCATACACTCAATTGCAGACGTAGGCCTCCAAACGATGGCATCATTCACCTTGACTACATCAACCCACACACGAACTGCATTATTTCCCAACGGAACAAAATGCACTAACTGTTCTGGGTTGTTTGAAGACCAGCGTCCTTCTGCAACAACTACTTTCTGACCGGTAATGTCCAGTAGTTTGCACTTCTGACCCTCTTTCACAACCTGTATATGAGAACGATGTCTAATAGCATTAGCACCTTTAAATGATCACAACCTACTAATACACTTAAGGCTTACCTTCTGAGAGCTTGAAGGAGTTTGTGAAAATGGTTTTGAAATCTTAGCAGGAGCTGGGGGAGTGCGTACTTCTGACTGCGTATGAAGTGATGCTGGAGCTGGTGACTCTGTGTTTAAATTTTCGAATAAAACCCTGCTCACAGGCCATGCTACAAACGACTTCAAACAGTCACGAAGGCTTGAATGTTTTTCTGTTGGCCGCCAAAGAAACGTCTCAGGTAGGGTAACTGCATCTATAAATACTTTAACAGCATTTGGTCCAAGAGGAAGACCATCCACCAAGGCTTTTGGATCACGAGACTCCCAACGCCCTTCAGCAACTGTTTCTTCATCATCTGTTAGCCA
Organism: Raphanus sativus; assembly: GCF_000801105.2. Lineage (NCBI taxonomy): Eukaryota > Viridiplantae > Streptophyta > Magnoliopsida > Brassicales > Brassicaceae > Raphanus > Raphanus sativus. The sequence goes on along the minus strand of NC_079512.1, from coordinate 12,110,619 downwards.
ATGTAGAAGTTTGCACTTGTTCATTTCTACTGTCTCTGGGCTCTGTCAAACAAATAAATCCAACATACAAAACACATAACTATATTTTACAAAATATAAACTTAGACCCGAAAATGAGATGAGGAAAGAAAACCTTACATTTGGAGATAACTCCTCCTCAAGAACAAGAACAGAATCCTGAGGCCACGCAACAGTTTCTCCTACAGCCTGACCAATTGTGAAAAATTTCGGCGCGGGTCTCCATAGAAAAGCATCTTCTTCAAATGCCGTCTCAATTACAACCTTAACTGAATTAGGGCCCAATGGTACATTGTTAACAAACTCCATTTCATCAGAAGACAGAACACGACCGTCGGCTACTTTGCACTCCTTGTCACACCAATCGTATAGAATACACTTAGGCTGCGGTGTGGTTTTGTTTACACTCTACAAATATTATTCAACACATCAGTTACATTCAGTTCAAGTTCACCAAGAATATTTATATTTGAACTACTACTTACTCTTTGTGCTGAATTTTCACCCTCTTCCGAGTCTGGACGCTGCAATTGACATAAATATTCGGTTACCATTTTGCAAAAATCAATAACCAAAGTACTGAGAGTCTTGCACACTTACTCGACTATTCATTTTTGCAAGAGCCTCTTGTAGTTCATGAACCTGCTTCTGCAACTTATTTTGTGTCTGTTGCATTTCAGTCACATGCTTGCTCTTCACTTCAAACAAAGCAAGTTTGCTCACACTCATTCCTCTACCCATTGCCCTCAAGCGTCCAGGATTGTCGGGTCCTAAGATCTGAGTAAGAGTGTCTTGTTTTGGGTTTGATGATGATGATCCTGGATGATCATCAGCCTGAATAAACTCATTCGCCTTTTCCTGAAAATGTTCGAATTCTGTTCAAGTAGTTTAACTGTAAAGTAAAAATCAGAAGCCAATAAAATAAAGAAACAACGATTTACTATTTTTTCAGCAGCATCTGTGTTTACTGCTGTCCCATCCTTTTTAGTTCTTGACTTGACCCAGACATTCAGCCTCGTCACTTCAGCGGGATCCGAGCTCTCTTTTTTCTACATTATGATTCAGTGTCTCTTATAAAAACCAATTTTATAAAAATAAAATTTGCATACAATTTATAGATAGAATACTTACTAAATCTTCTGCCAATCTAACCATTCCTTTACGGCTACATGTGTGAGGAATCTGCTTACGTCTTCTTTCCTTGTATGAATCGCTGACAGCCTATATAGAAGTGTTAAAATGCTGAAATTAAAAATGAAACTAAGTACAATTTCATACCTTGAACTCTTTACTAGTCTTCTCTTTCACAAACTTCCTCCACTCTGACAGCGGAATATTGTCTGGCCGCAACTTCAAACGCTCTGCGTGGTTATCAGCTTTAATAATCCGATTAACCAAGCGTGATTTAGAGGCCCTCCATATGCATCCCATCTGTTTCATAACAGCCGCTTTCTCGTACTCTCCATCCAGTTCAAACCGTAGCTACAATCACAAGAAAAGGTTAGAGTACTAAGACCAAAAAAATTTACAATGTTAATGAATACAATTACCTTAACAGATTTCCATAGAACAGTCTTCCGGTCCTCACCAATTTTTCTCCAATCATCTATGACCACAGGAACATGTTCCCTTACCAAGGGACCTAAGTAAGAAGACAGCTTAACTGATCCTTCTCCACAGGGTTCTCCAAGCTCTGTGAAATCAACTCTTATGCGTGCACTAGGATCTCTAGCAATATCTTTCATCTTCGTTGGTCCTCTGTGTTTCTTAGGCTGTGGCTGAACCATATCAGTATCATCATCACGACCCTTAGCACCTTGGGAATCTTTCTCGGGTTCTTTTTCTCCAGGCTGGGTTTCCTGATGTGTGTCTTCTTGCTGTGTGTCTTGAGTCATCGGTGTGTCTTCCTGCTGTGTGTCCTGAGTCATCGGTGTGTCTTCCTGCTGTGCGACTTCAGGCTGTTTGTCTTGAGGCAGTGTTTCCTCAATCCTTGTCTCATGCTGCGTCCCCTCAGGGTATATGGTGCCCACAAATTCAGGCGCATCATTTGGTAGAGTGTTCTTCCTCTTCTTTGTTGTCTTTCTCCCTTTACCCATGGCAATCCTACAAACAAACTCAAGGGAAACTCAACAATTAACTCAATGTAAGACAGATTAGCTAATCCTACAAACAAACTCAAGGGAAACAGCAACCGCAAACAAGAATCAAAATAGCTAAAAAATAAAAAAATAAATTCAATAATAAGTAATCAACCAAAAATGTCATGCAAAACACAGATTAGCTAATCAACTAAATCAAACGTATATTCCTTCACAATCATCTCTGACATTCTCAGCCTCATCTGATATGTCTTCTAGACTCATATCCATATCTGATGGCAAAGGTCCTACATCTACTTGTCCAGCTTCCACTTTCTCATCACTGTATTTTCTACAAGGACCCTTCATTACTACATACCAACTCGATTCATCATTCTCCCTAGAGTAAAATATCTGTCTCGCTTGAGAAGCTAAAATAAATGGATCCTTTGCAAAGGATACGTGGCTGTGATTAAAATTAACCAGCGTAAAGCCATCCTCTACCTTCACACCGTTTCCTTTAACTGCCCACTCACACCTGAATATTGGGACGTAGAACGCATTGTAATCTAGTAATATAATATCAACTACTCTCCCATAGTAGGATACAACATCTACAACCTGCGCTGTGTCCCTTGCACTAGATCTACACATTGCTGTTGCCTCATAGTAAACCCCACTATTCTGACTTAGCCTATGCACAGACGTTGTATGAAACCGTAGGCCATTCACAATGTAGCCTGTATAAGATCTGGCTATAAGCCGAGGACCGTAAGCCAGCCACTTCAGTGTCTCTTCGACATTTTCTTCATCAATTGGTATCTAAAAAATAATTAAAAAATGTCAGGTAGACTACATGGTTATAAATTCCACTAAAAACAAATAAAGTAGAACATGCCTGTTGCTTTATCCACGCTGGGAAATTTTCAGTGTGCATACGCCATAAATAAGTTGCATCCCGTTTACATCTACTATTTGAGTCTTGTAGATGTTGTAAATGAGCACTTGCAAATGAAAAAAACAAACCACAGATTACATCAATACTTCCAAGTACTACGAATATGACTGAATAATAAACTAAGTACTGAGAGAAACTTACTCAACATATGGATCCACCATAGCCGTGTTCTGTATTACAGCTAGATGAGCTATTTTCTTATCCATATCAGTTAGAGTGAAAGAGCGGGCAGCTGATATAGGACGACCTTCAAGGATGGAGTGGCTCTCATACTCAGTGTTTCTGTCCTGTTTTTCTTCTACATTTGTGGTCGTTTTCAAGAAAGCCGAGCAGAATTTCATGCACTCATCTGCAAGATAAGACTCAGCTATACACCCCTTTGGTCTTGCTGTGTTTCTTACATAGTCTTTCAATACTTTCATGTACCTGATTTAAATGAACATCAAATGTTAATAATAAGTCCATATGGAAGAAAAAAAATTATTTAACAAGGAAGCATACCTTTCAAATGGATACATCCATCGGAAATGGACAGGGCCACCAAGCCGAGCTTCTCTTCCTAGATGCACACACAAGTGGACCATGATGTCGAAGAAACTAGGTGGCCAAAATCTTTCAAAAATGCATAGAGTCTCCACGATTTCATTTTCCATTTGCTGGAGTTGGTCCATATCAATCACTCGTTGGCAAAGAAGATTGAAGAAGGCGCATAAGCGGAAAATGGCTACCCTAGGACCCTTAGGAAGTAAGCCCCTAATTGCTACTGGCAGCAGTTGTTGCATTAGGACGTGGTAATCATGGGATTTCAGTCCCATAACTTTACAATCCTCTAATGATACACAACTAGATATATTAGCACAATAGCCATCAGGACCTTTAAAATCAAAGAGCCGCTTACAGAATATCTGTTTCTCTGACTTTGACAAAGACCAAGGAGCTGCTGGGAGTAATGTCCTTTTACCCTGAGCTTTTGGATGCAAATCCTTCCTGATACCAAGACTTTGAAGATCCTTTCTAGCCTTTAGACCATCCTTTGAATTGCCACAATGTAACAATGTGGAAATCAAGCTTGCAGCCACATTCCTCTCCACATGCATAACGTCTATATTATGGCGCACAGGGAGCTCCTTCTCATGTAAAAAAAAAAAATAACTAATTTAGAACTTACTATATACAATAAAACAGTTACAAGATTGGAAGTTTTAACATACCTCCCAATATGGCAGTGTGAAAAATATCGAGCGTTTCTTCCATCTAGATAATTCCTCTTCGTCTTTGTCTCCTAAATCTTCATCTTCATCAGATTCACTGACTTCTTCCTCGTTATCAGATGGTATGTCAACTCGAGCAGCTCTCTTTTTCCCAGTCTGTTTTCTATTACCAAAATCATTCTTGTAATTTCTCAGCACAAATGAGACATTCCTACCCGTGAGTATCCTTCCCTTAGTCCCATGTTCAGTTTTCCCATCAAACCAAGTCTTCTTTCCTCTGAAACTATGTAAGGGAGGCAAACACTTCCGGTGGCCCATAAATACAAATTTTCTGCCATGACTCAGCCACAAACTATCTGTGTGCTTCCCGCAAATAGGACAACCCATTCTACCCTTCACTTTACAACCAGCAAGATTCCCATAAGCTGGGAAATCACTAATAGTCCAGAGAAGCATTGCCCTAAGCGTAAAGGTGGACTTACTAACTGCATCGTAAGTTAACTCCCCTATGCACCACAGCTGTTTTAAATCTTCTATAAGAGGTTCTAGGTATACATCTATACTATTACCCGGTTGATGCGGTCCTGGAATCAGCAGACTGAGCATGATGTTCTCCTCCTTCATACATAGGTCAGGAGCCATGTTGTAATTAACCAGTAACACAGGCCAACAACTGTATCGGGTGTTCTTCATACTAAAGGGATTAAACCCATCAGTTGAAAGCCCAAGTCGCAAGTTCCTCTCCTCTGCTGCGAACGAGGGATACTTGTCGTTCATTGACTTCCAAGTAACAGAGTCTACTGGATGGCGCAGTTTGCCATCTGTGCTCTTGTTACTGAAATGCCATCGTAAATCCATTGCAACTTTCTCCGATCTGAACATCCTTTTCAGACGAGGTATTACTGGAAAATATCTCAAAACCTTCTGTGGAACACCCTTCTTGAATTCACCAGTGTGCATGTTGGTCTTCCATCTAGACGACTTGCATTTTGGGCAACTCTCAGCCTTCTGCAGCTTCTTTCTAAATAAGCAGCAGTCGTTCACACAAGCATGAATCTTTTGATATCCCATATCAAAAGATTTCAAAAACTTCTTGACATCATAAGTTGATGTGTGCAGCACATTGTCTTCAGGTAACATGTTTGGCAACGTTTGGAGTAAGTCATCAAAGCTCTTGTCTGACCACCCATTCTGAGACTTAATCCTAAACAATGAAACTACAGCTGATAGCTTGCTATGACTCGCACACGTTGGATACAAGGGGGTTTCAGCCTCTGCAAGTTTTGCTAAAAACTCATCTTCTTTCATGTCCTCACCCTCAACTGACTCACCTAACTGTGCCCCCCTAATAACTAAATCTTCATCTAAACATTTTGCTGCTTCGTATAAACTAAGGATCTCACCATTCCACAATCTATCTCTAGCTTCCACTACAGCAACAGAGTTATCTTCCCCATGGTGAAACCAATCCGGGCGTCCCTTGTAGGCGTCATCCATTCCATTTATAACCAAATGAGAGACAACCTGGTCACTTGTATGACGATCTAGATTGCGGCATCGGGCGCATGGACATACAATCTTCCCATTAACTCCTAACTTATCACTAACAGCATTGACAAAACCCCTAGCACCTCTCTCATACGCAGAATCAACTCTTTAGTACATGTAAATCAAACCAAAAAAAAAATTCAGTTAAGACAGTAAGTGTTGAAATGCATAAACGGAACAGTTAAACAAATGTACATACCTGCATAAATGGACCCATGACTTGTCCAACATTGTTTGCTACAACCTAGTTGGGACCGTTGCGACAGTTCAAACAAGCGTACATGGTTCAAGCAGCAATTAAAACAAATTAATATTCAATGTGGTTACCGCAAACAACGAACTCATTCTATACAAGCATGAACAAAGTATTACAAAATGAGAAGTATATAGATGTGTCTAAATAAAATCTGTGATTTTAGGACAACTCTCAAACAACAAACGATGTCAATATATCACAAGATGCATATAAAATCTACATCTATATGCATCTAATCTATAAATAAAAAACGATGTCTATAATCAACATCTATATGCACTTAATCGATGATAAAAACGACGATGAACCCTTGGGAGAGTGATAGAGAAAATCGAAAACCTAACTAATGACAACAATGAGCAGAGCCAAAAACAACATAATCAATAGACGATGAGGGCCGAGAATCTATCGATGGAAGAACTCACTTTCAGTTTTGAAAATCGGATTGAAAGCGGCGGAGAACTCGAGGAGGGATGAATCCCGGTGAGTTGGGCTTAATCGGAGGAGATGAGGGCCGAATCGGAGTAGATTAGGGATGAATCGGAGGAGGCTGGGGCTGAATCGGAGGTGAGCTTCTTCAGATTGGTGGTGAGCGAAGAGAAAGAGAGAGAGAGGAGAACGAAGAACGCGAAGAAGGAGAAAGAGAGAGAGTAGAAGGTTTTTTTTTTTTTTTAATGCTATTAAAACTATTGATTTGGCTAATTTGGCCGCGAAAACCATTTTTTTATTCTAACTGTTGGCGCTAATTGTAAAAACGTGTCGGATTAGTGAGTTTTTAATTATCTTTTACTGATTTATGGGCATAGCATAATTTTAATGCTATAATATTATTACCCAAACTTCCAACAACCTTTTCATAGCAGTTACGAAAAATGTGCTATTATAATCTGCTATCAATACCCATATTTGTTGTAGTGTGGTCAAACAATGCCTTGTACTCTGTTTCCAGATCATGATTAAGCACATCTTCTTCCTCTTCTATTACTTCTTCCACTTTGTCTAAGATTGAAGCAGTAACTTCATGAGCCACGAGTGCCATGAAGTTTAGGTGTAGTTCCCCATCGTCACTTTCACTGTCTGAGTCTGTGTCGCTGAAGCTCACAAGTGACTTATCTTTCTTCAAAGTATTGGGACATTCACTACGAGTGTGGCCATAACCCTTGCATTCAATACACTTGAGTTCTTTCCTCTTAGCGAGTGGACATTCATTCCGAAAGTGTCCAAAGCCCTCGCATTCATGACACTGAAGCTCCTTCTTCTTCTTTGATCCATCCGACCATGAGGACTGTGAGTTATTACGATCTGATTCATTCCTCTGAAACCTACTGTTTAATCTGCTACCCCCTTTTTCAACTCGCCTCATGAACTTGTTAAAGTTCTTTGCCATCAAACTCAGATTATCCTCAATCTTTGAGACTCTGTCATTGTCTTTAGAGTCAGCAGTGAAAGCAATGCTCTTCTGAGTAGTTTCTTGTCGATCAGACTTCTCGAGGTCATGAACCTTCAAAATCCCAGAGAGTTGATCAAACTTCATCTCATCAGTGTCAACTGCTATGTTGAGAACTGCTTTGTAAGCCTCAAATCGAGGAGGTAGACACCTTAGGAGTTTCTTAACCAGATCTTTCTCTTCATACTTCTTTCCCGAGACTGAAGATTCATTAGCCAACTCACTAATCTTGGATATAAACCCATCAATAGGTTCATCATCTCCCATGCGCAGGTTCTCAAACCTTGAGGTTAGATGATCAATTCTGGTTCGTCGTACGCTTGAGTTTCCTTCAAAGTGATTGATTAAGGTATCCCATGCTTCTTTGGCTGACTCACATCCTTGAATGATTTTGAACTGCTCCAAATCGACAGCTGAGAATATGACTGTTAATGCCTTAGAGTTGAATTTTGATGCTGATTTATCAGAATCTGTCCACTGGTCCTTAGTCTTTTGACCCAAGGTTTTATCTTCCATCATCACAGTAGGTGGTGTCCACCCGTCTTCAACTGCTGTCCAGGCATCCTCATCGATCCCTCTGATCACATGTCTCATCCTTGCCTTCCAGTGTCAAAGTTTCCACAGTCAAGCATAATAGGCTTATGCAGCATGACAAGCTCCTTCATGCTGTCCATGAAATCCGCAGGATCTCAACCTGTTAGTAGTACTTGATACCACAGAGGTTTCCCGCTCTGATACCAAATGAAAGTTTAGGGACAAACGAATATAAGGAGCACACAAAGAATCCAAGAACACTCTTTCTTGTATATTAGAAATCACTTAAATAATCTCCTAGATCTGTTTAATCCGAATTACTCTCAGTCACACACGACTAGAGACGGATCAATTTCTAATCTCTTAACTCAGTAGATCGAGCTTCAACACCCTGAACTCGATCACCTTTGTACGTGACAAGACAAACTCTTGCTCAAACCTTTCAATTAGCGTGCTTAACCTAGATCTGCACTAGACCATCTAGTTAAGTAGCCCTCATCGAATATACTATATTTCCTAATATCTCGATGCAATCAAATCTTCCAAATCTTCTTTACTTGATAACCACGTTATGACACGTCATAGTTTCTATAACCAACTCTTTCCATTGTGTCACGATCACATGTGTAACACAGTCTCCCTTTCTTCTTCATGATGACAGCTCTTTTCTTGAGCTTACATCTTTCTTCTTCCATCAGAATTCAGTTACCCGCTTTTTTAAATTCTTCCATTAGTCAAAAAGATGAGCAGTCGTTCGAGTAGAACTATATACGTGGGGAACCTTCCCGGCGATATCCGCGAGAGAGAGGTTGAAGATTTGTTCAGTAAGGTAAATAAATCACTCTGCTAATCCTTCAATTGGTTTCTTGAATGTAAGAAGAATCCTTTGTCCTTGGTTCGTTTTGCAGTATGGACGATTTGAAGATCCCACCACGACCTCCTGGCTATGCCTTCGTGGAGGTCAATTAGCATTGTTTTATCACTTTCTCACTGCTTGTCGGCTTAATCACTTTCTTGAATGTAGTTTGAGGATCCTAGGGATGCTGAAGATGCAATTCATGGTCGTGATAGATATGACTTTGACGGCCATTGTTTACGGGTTGGTTTGTTATTCTTCACGATTTGTTCACAAACTTTCTTGTTTCTAAGAAGTTTTTTTTTGGCACGTGCAGGTGGAATTAGCACATGGTGGGAGGCGTTCATCAAATGATGCTCGCGGTCGCGATGGTCGTGACCGTGGTGGGCGTGGGCCATCTAGGAGATCTGAGTACCGCGGTATGTTTTGTGTTGCCTCCAAAGTTTATTTTTTTGGGAGATATCTCTAATTTGGTAGTGTTTCCACTACTACACAGTTCGTGTGTCAGGTGTGCCTTCTTCTGCTTCCTGGCAAGACCTCAAGGTAATTAAACATTTAAGTTTCATTCCTTAAGTCTCGTTCGTTTCTATAATCACTTTTTTTTTTGTTGTTGTTGTGTGTGCAGGATCACATGCGTAAAGGAGGAGAAGTCTGTTTCTCTCAAGTCTACCGTGATGGTAGAGGTTAGTTAGTCCTCATATCGGTATGTCCAAAGCTGTATTTTTTTTTTCTGTATATAAATCCTGTGTTAACTGTTTATATGGCAAACAGGTACAACTGGAATCGTAGATTATACCAGCTACGAGGACATGAAGTATGCGGTGAGATTTTTACAACTTTTTAATTTGTGTGGGTTCATCCTTGATTAATGTTCTTCCTTGTTCTACAGATAAAGAAGCTCGATGACACTGAGTTTAGGAATGCCTTTTCTCGTGGATATGTCCGGGTATGCTCAGGACAGCTTTATTCTTCTTCTTCTTTATTATTTTCACTTAACATTTCCCCATATCATTATAGGTTCGAGAGTACGATTCTAGGAGGGATTCGAGGAGCCCTAGCCGTGGAAGATCTTATTCTAAGAGCCGTAGCCGCAGCAGAAGCAGGAGCAGGAGTCTAAAGGCTAAATCTTCCCGTAGATCGCCTGCAAAATCAACATCGAGATCTCCTCGCTCCCGCTCTAAGTCAAGGTCACCACCACCTCCGCGAGGAGGGTATGTTTCATTTCTCAATGGTTATGCTAAATATTCGTCTAAAGTTTGTGTTTCTTTTTTTTTCATTGTGATATTATTTTTGCATCTGTGACATGGAATGAGGCATCAAGGCTCATGGTGAAACTGCTATTTATACACGGAAAACCTATTGGGATTTTAAAACTGGATATTGTTTCTCGGACTTTTGCAGATCTCGTTCAAGGTCAAGATCTCCTCTCCTCTGCCTTCTGTAAGTGATGCTTCAAATCTAGATACACTCTACTCAGCTCTCTGTATTATAATATAATATTTTCAGGGTATTTCTGCCAACTTTTCAATAGACTACTAAGATTTGTCATCGTTTGCGTGGTGCAGGTTCAGGAGGAAGCAAGTAAGAGCCCTAGCAAGCTGAGTCCAGCCAAGAGCCCTATCCGTAGCAGGAGCAAGAGCAGAAGCATGAGTCCATCTCGGTAATGCTGTACACTACACTCACTCTCTTTTAACTTATTTGGAACACACTCTGGCTCCTTGTCTGAATCTCTCACTGATGAGGACCTCAAGTCAGTAGCCGAATCACCAACTCATGAGACCAACCATACAAGCTACATTGGAGCCAGCAGCGACATAGGTGCATTCAAAATACAATATCTTTCACACATGGAGGGTTTTTATCATGAGGACAATTTTCCTGGATTCTACACTCAAGATGGAGTCCAACCCAATTGGAATTTCAAGAAAAGCTTCACAGAGGAAGAAGTTATGAATTTTACAAACCGGAGGTTCTCTAGCACATCCATCTGCGAGCATCAGACTTTAGAAGAAGATTTCAGCTCAACTAGAAAGCAGCCCTCTCCATATTTAATCATAGGCTTCAAGAGGGATTTATTATCTATCCAGAGAGTCCAAAATCAGGCGAATTGGTTCAGGAAAAACCAAGATACAATCAATTTCCCAAAACCGGGCAAACCGACATCAATTTGGGAAAGTTGCCAACCACTTCAAATTGGATCGAACCAAACCTTTCTGTGGAAGCAAGGAGATCATCTTAACCATCCAGAAGACATCCAAGATGATCTTAGCTGCACCAGCACCCAGGAGATCAGGCGGATCCCCATTTACTTCAAGTTTCCTTATTTGGAGTTTCTTGCAATAAATCTCCAACAGCTCTTTCCTCTTCAGCTAAGGCACGACATCAACACCTTGGAGAGTTTATTGAGCAACCAGGAGCTATTATTTCGTGGATACAAAACCAAGATATCAAGATACAAGATCAGATCTTCCAAATGGATACAAATCAGCCTAACGGCTAGTTTATTGAAGACAAAGACCCTTGGCTTTATTTTTGTGTATTTTCTTTCCTTTCTAGAGTATTAGAACGTTGTAGTTGAGTCAAGGTCGAGCCTATATAAGCTCAAGACCATTCATCATTGTTTTACACCTTTGATCATTTTTATAATAAACCGAGAATTTTCTCTTTAAAGCTTTTGCTTTGTTCTTGTGTTTCTCTAAGTAGTTAGGTGGATTCCATTGCTTAGTGAACGTGTTTAGTCTCTGTCTTTGTGTGGAATCACTAAGACCGTGGCTTGTGAGTTGTATCAAAGGCCATCCGCAACCTTTGTGGTGCTCCTCAATCCATCAAGTTACTTCCATCCAGATTCCTTTGGTTGATTAGATCAGCCCAATTGAGTCACCCTTGTGCTAGATCGGCTCCTCCTCTCCTGCTTGGGATCTTACAGCCTTTGTCAGCTTAGGCTTGTATCATTTCTGGTATCAGAGCTGAAGTTCCTTCAGCATCAGGTTATATCTATCCTTGTCTCTTTTGATTTGCATCCGTTTTTCTTTAGTCTCTTATTGCATCTAGTTTATCTTGTTTCTCTTTTCATAAAACCCATAAAAAGTGTTGTTCATGTTCTAGTTTCTGTTTGATTCAGTTTATCATTCATAAAACCCATAAAAAAATTGTTATTGCTTGATTTTTTATTTCTGCCATTGATGCTGATTTGTGTTCTTACTGTTCTTTAAAAAAAAAAAAAAAGAGTTGATTTGCTTGTTTTAGTTTTTATATTTCGTGTTTCCTGTGATATATTAAAAAAAAAAGAAGAAATTTCCATTTTTTGTTTTCAAACTTTTCTTTTCCATTTTTGTTTTATTGTTTAGTTTCTAATTTGCTTAATATCTTGATTCTGAATATTTTCTTTTCTACTTGCGAGGCATTGTTCTAAAGCTTTGCAACCATGGAGAGTGAAGAAGAAGCTGAAGAATACAACACTTCAGAAGTAGATTGGGGAGAAGAAGCTGGTCAAGATTGTTGGAGTGATGGAGATGATCATACTGATAGTTCTTGGTGCGTGAACTCTGTTCCAGAGTATGCTCTAAATGTTGAACAAGAGTACCAGGAGGAGGAACAAGAGCCACTGGACCAATACTCAAGTTGCTATGGTCCCAAATCCCAAGTCACCTATGGGGGTAGTTCTGAGGAGAAATTCTATGTTCAAGCTTGTCCAAGGAGAATGAAAACCACCATGTCTACACCAGCAAGACCTTACCACGGAAACCGATCAAGCCATATCCAAAGCAATCAATGGAACCACAATGGTAATCATCTTAGGCAGAATCGCTTGGATACATTAACTATGCAATTTTCAGGTCATAAGGGAGGACCAATTGCATACCTAAGGTGGGAGGACGACATGGAGCAATGGTTTATAGCTTGGAGAATTCCAGAGAAGTTACAACCATCTTATGCAAGAGATACCTTAGTTGGAGAAGCATACAAATGGTGGAGCCAACTTGATGCTGATCGGATCTATTACAATGATCCACCTTTTACTTGGGCAGAGTTGAAGAGGCTCATGTATAAGCAGTTTGTGGAAAGGGCAGAGTACAATCAGAAGGTGTCTACAAACAGAGTGGTACAACCCCAAGTCTTGCAGCCGGCAAACAAGAGGCAAGGCTCGAAACCAGTGCATACACCTCAAGTCAAACAAAACCAAGGTGAATACTTTAAATCTGTAGAACCATCTGAGGTTATTTGTTATAGGTGTCAAGACCATGGTCATCTTGCAAAAGATTGTCCCACAAAACGAGCTGTGAAGTTAGCAAAAGAAACTAACTTGGAGGTAAGTGATTCTTTTACTAGCTTGGATGATTCTTTTGATAGGATAGATAAAAAGTTTGAAGAACTTCTCAACTTGATGAAAGCTAGATATAATTCTGTTTCTAGTAATTCCATGACTGTCTTAACACACTTGTCTAGTGCCCAAGAGGTTGAAAATATTTCAGGTACTAACATGGAAATCAAGGAACAAGAACCCAACCTTGCTGTGCAAGCAAGTCCAAGACTTGAAATTTTTCAAGTCCCAACTAATGATGAGGTGATTTCTGAACTTACAGTGGATAATCCTACTTATCAAAACACTGGTATGATGCACTTGCACCCTGTCCAGAATGTTGATGCAGGTCTCAGTGAAGGCCAAGAGAATGTGTCTGAGAGACTAGAACAAAAAGAAATCATCCTTGAACCCGATCCACTTCAGGTAAGTGATCCTATCCCTTGTTTGCTTACTGAAAACTTGGATAATGTGCACACTGATTTATTAGGTCCTGATAAATGTGAGGAAAAACCAGGCAGTTTAGATAAGTATGTAGATTATACTTCTTTTCTTATTTCACCCTTAGAGAGGAAGCAAGAGATTTTAACATCTACTGAAAATGGAATTTTTCAAAACAATTTATATGCTGATTATTCCATGACTTCTATAACACACTTGTCTTTAGCCAAAGATGTTGAGTCTATGACAGGAACCAATGCTGAAGATTCCAGAGGAGATCTACCCAGAGCTAAGATCACACCAGACCGGACCAGAGGAGTAATCCTATCCTATTTTTCCAAAGAAGAACCACCAGATGTGCCATCAAAGTTCAAACCAAAACAATACCAAGGTAAGACCCTAGAATCTCAAAAGAGGATGAAACCTGACTTGCTCTATCTTGGTGCAGATAAATTGGTTTTGAGGACAAAACCTTTTGAAGAAGGAGGAAATGATGAGGACCTCAAGTCAGTAGCCGAATCACCAACTCATGAGACCAACCATACAAGCTACATTGGAGCCAGCAGCGACATAGGTGCATTCAAAATACAATATCTTTCACACATGGAGGGTTTTTATCATGAGGACAATTTTCCTGGATTCTACACTCAAGATGGAGTCCAACCCAATTGGAATTTCAAGAAAAGCTTCACAGAGGAAGAAGTTATGAATTTTACAAACCGGAGGTTCTCTAGCACATCCATCTGCGAGCATCAGACTTTAGAAGAAGATTTCAGCTCAACTAGAAAGCGGCCCTCTCCATATTTAATCATAGGCTTCAAGAGGGATTTATTATCTATCCAGAGAGTCCAAAATCAGGCGAATTGGTTCAGGGAAAACCAAGATACAATCAATTTCCCAAAACCGGGCAAACCGACATCAATTTGGGAAAGTTGCCAACCACTTCAAATTGGATCGAACCAAACCTTTATGTGGAAGCAAGGAGATCATCTTAACCATCCAGAAGACATCCAAGATGATCTTAGCTGCACCAGCACCCAGGAGATCAGGCGGATCCCCATTTACTTCAAGTTTCCTTATTTGGAGTTTCTTGCAATAAATCTCCAACAGCTCTTTCCTCTTCAGCTAAGGCACGACATCAACACCTTGGAGAGTTTATTGAGCAACCAGGAGCTATTATTTCGTGGATACAAAACCAAGATATCAAGATACAAGATCAGATCTTCCAAATGGATACAAATCAGCCTAACGGCTAGTTTATTGAAGACAAAGACCCTTGGCTTTATTTTTGTGTATTTTCTTTCCTTTCTAGAGTATTAGAACGTTGTAGTTGAGTCAAGGTCGAGCCTATATAAGCTCAAGACCATTCATCATTGTTTTACACCTTTGATCATTTTTATAATAAACCGAGAATTTTCTCTTTAAAGCTTTTGCTTTGTTCTTGTGTTTCTCTAAGTAGTTAGGTGGATTCCATTGCTTAGTGAACGTGTTTAGTCTCTGTCTTTGTGTGGAATCACTAAGACCGTGGCTTGTGAGTTGTATCAAAGGCCATCCGCAACCTTTGTGGTGCTCCTCAATCCATCAAGTTACTTCCATCCAGATTCCTTTGGTTGATTAGATCAGCCCAATTGAGTCACCCTTGTGCTAGATCGGCTCCTCCTCTCCTGCTTGGGATCTTACAGCCTTTGTCAGCTTAGGCTTGTATCACTCACCGACTTCTTACAGGTAAACAAACAAACAAAAAAGTAACCTCATTATCAATCAGGTAACGAAGCTTTGTTTTGTTGGAAGATTCTCCTAGGGATCATATCTATGTTATGTTGTTTCGTTTGACTAGTTCTCAAGTAAGAGAATTAGTTCTACTTTTCTTTTTATTTTTAATATACTCATTGCAACTATATTTGTTTAAGTTTCTCCTCTAAAATCATCTTTACTTTTGTTTTTTTTTCTTCTATTGTCTAAAAAATATTCACTGCAACCATATGTGTGAAAAGACCTCGTTTCTATTGCTCTCATTATAGACGTGTATAAATGTGTGATCCCCCATTGATCTAAGTTAACCAACCCAATTAATCATCTTGTGTTGTAAACCAGATGGTTTAAGGATTGCTCATAACCAGATGGTTCAACAGATCGAGGTTACACTTAACCAAAATTGTACTAAACCGAGATTGTACTAAACCGAGATTTATTAAACCAACCATGTGTTAATGGATTGGGCCTTGTTTCTCCTTTATTGTTAAGTGGCCGACTTCTTAACTAAAGTTAAGAAAGTCCCACATTGCTTAACTTTGTAATAGGAGGCCAAACTCCAACCTATATAAGGAGAGCCTTGTTTGCTTATGAATAACATCTCATTCTTACACAAACAAAGCATTCGATCTCTCTCTCTCTCTCTGGTTCGATTGTTCTTAAGCAAGAACACTAGGATTAGAACACGTTATCAGCACGATCTTGCTCAAGATCAACCAACTCGGAGACCATCATAAACCCTAGCCGCCGCCAACCACTTCTCTCTCTAAGATCTTTTACATTCAATTGTTTCTTAGATCTTAAACTAATCATACTTTGAATTCTTTCTTTGTTTGATTGATTAAGGTTTCTAAGAAAAGAACCAAGGAGAAAAATCAGCAAAGTAAAAGGTTTCTAAGAAAGGAACCAAGGAGAAAAATCGGCAAAGTAAAAGGTTAGATCTCAAAACCCTAATTTTACTTGCAGCTCAAGTTTATTTCGGTTTCATTTTTTTATTTGAATCCGATTTTAAAAAGGTTTATGATTTTATTAAAGTTGATCTAGTTCTTGTTTAAAAACATATAAATCGATTTTATAAAATCTTATAAACTCTATTAGATCATATTTGATCAGATCCGAAATTCTAAACCTAAACCCTAAAATTTCGGATCTCAAAACCCTAAAATCCCTCTTAACTTTAGTTTTGTATTAGACAACAAGCGATACCCCTTTTAAGGATGACACGCTATATGTCTAAATCAAAACATAAGTCTATGTTTAACCAACACTTAAAATCTGATTTAAATATTTAAAATCTAATCCTTAAAGTTAATATCAGATTAAAAAGAAATTTAAATCATAAGAAATTTTAAGCATGTGATAACATGACTTTCATTTTGTATAAGACAACAAGTGATATCCCTTATTAAAGGATGATATGCTATATATCTAAAACAAAATTAGTCTTATGTTTCCACATTTTTTGATCAATGATCCACACCATTGTGTGGTTAGATCTTGAATTTTAGTCAATGATCCATACTACTTAGTATGGCTAGACCATGGTCAATGATGTGTACCTTCCGGTACGGCTAGACCACAGGCCGTATTGGTGGATGAAGTACCTTCCGGTACAACTAGCCCACAGGCCGCATAAGTCAATGAAGTGTACCTAAAGTACGACTAAGACCATGCTCTCATCCATCTTATCTTAAAGCAAGTTGATGGATGAATTATAAGAAGATAAAATTTTCTAAAGACCTAAACACTCTGATCTTTGTTTCAGATGGCCAAAATCGCAAATTTGGATTTTGCACCTCTAACTGTGAGGGGTGATAATTACCTACAATGGGCACTAGATGTCTAGATTTCTCTTGGAGCCAAAGGCCTAGAGCATTGTATTGTTCCTCAGAACAAAGCTACTAAGAAAGAGAATTCTAAGACCCTCATGCTCATCCGTCATCACATTGAGGAGAGCTTAAAAGCTCAGTACCTCACAGTGAGTAATCCATACGAGTTATGGAAAGAGCTTCAGATGAGATATGATCACCAGAAGACCTTGATTCTTCCGGGTGCCACCTATGAGTGGCTTCATCTCAGGATTCAAGACTTTAAGTCTGTGAATGAGTACAACTCAGCCATGTTTAAGATAGTCTCAAAATCTGAGGCTATGCGGCGAGACTGTAACTGATAAGCAGTTGTTGGAAAAGACTTTCCAGACAATGTCTTCAAGCAATTTGTTGCTTCAGCAACAATACAGACAGAAAGGTTTTAAGACCTATAGTGAGCTCATCTCATGTCTATTGCTTGCAGAACAGAACAACGAGCTGCTCTTGAAGAACATTGAGCTTAGACCACCTGGATCTAAGCATGTCCCTGAGGCAAATCATACCTCAAATAAGCCTAATGATGGTGCTGAAGCCAACCATGTCCGATATGACCCTAAGGGCCGCGGATCCTCATATGGAAGAGGACGTGGCCGTAGAGGTCATGGGCGAGGACGTGGACAAGGTGGCAACAGCAAAGGGCGTAACACCCCTTATGACCGTCCAAACCAGTCCAATAATGGACAAGGTAAAGGCAGAGGCAATGGGACTTCTTCAAAGCCACAGAATCCTGCAAGCTCACCTTGCCATAGATGCGGAATGATGAATCATTGGGCAAAGAATTGCCGCACAGCCAAGCATCTGGTCGACCTCTATCAAGAGAGTCTTAAGGGCAAGAATCCGGAAGCACACATGGTGTACAAGGATGGTGAGGACGATTTTGATCATGACAAGGATGACCTCATGGACTTTGAGACTTCAGACATACTCACTATGCTGAATGATGATCCAGTCGAATAATGTGATGCATCAAACGATTTATGTTTGAATGCTTTTGGTGTTTTTAGGCTTTGAGAATTTTTTTAAAGTGCTTTTGCATTCTATGTTTTATTTTAAGAATAAACTATGTTTACTTTCATTTTCAATAATAATATGAATGATTCAGATTATATTTTATTGTCTAGAATGAAAGGAAGTATGGACACACTTGTGGTTGATAGTGGAACAAGCCACACGATTCTTAAGGATAAGAAATTTTTTGTTAATCTAACATTGAAAGATGCCAATGTGAGCACAATAGCTGGTGTATCATCACTAATCAAAGGCCACAGCCAAGCTTATGTCTTGTTACCAAATGGGACACATCTAGAAATAGATGAAGCATTGTATTCTCCAAACTCTAAAAGAAGCCTGTTGAGCTTTAAAGACATTCGCAAGAATGGTCTTCATATTCAAACAAGTGGAGAAGGAGCCAAAGAGTTCTTAAACATCTTTGAGCTCGACCAAGACCATAAGAAGGTCTTGGAAATGATACCAGCTGTATCCAATGGTCTTTACCATGCTCAGATCAGTGCGGTCGAAGCCAATGCTATAACAATAAGCAAAGAGTTCAAGGAGAACTTTGCCTTGTGGCACGACCGGCTAGGGCATCCAGGAACATCTATGATGCGCAGACTTATTCTAAACTCTAATGGTCATAACCTTAAAGATAGACGAGTTGTTCCTAAGATCCATACGTGTACCTTGTGCACAAGGAAAACTCCAAGTCCGACCATCACCAGTCAAAGTGACAAAGGAAACCATAGGTTTTCTGGAAAGGATACAAGGTGACATCTGTGGACCAATACACCCGCCTAGTGGGACGTTTAGGTACTTCATGGTACTAGTTGATGCATCCACAAGATGGTCCCATGTGTGTTTATTATCCACACGAAATCTAGCCTTAGCTAGACTACTTGCTCAAATCATCAGATTGAAAGCACACTTTCCAGACTTTCCTTTGAAGACTATACGTCTTGATAATGCTGGTGAATTCACTTCCCAAGCCTTTTATGAGTACTGTATGTCCATGGGGGTGACAGTTGAACACTCCGTGGCACATGTCCATACACAGAACGGCCTAGCCGAGTCCTTTATCAAAAGGATTCAGATGATTGCTAGACCTTTACTCATGAAAAGTAATCTTCCAGTCACAGCTTGGGGACATGCAGTATTGCATGCTGCGGAATTAATACGCATCAGACCATCTAGTGAGCATAGATATTCACCATCCCAACTCCTCATGGGTCGAGAGCCATACATCTCCCATCTTAAGACTTTTGGATGTGTTGTTTATTATCCAATAGCTCCACCACAAAGGACAAAGATGGGAGCTCAGAGAAGGATGGGAATATATGTTGGATATGATTCTCCCTCAATTATAAAATACCTCGAGCCAACCACGGGTGATTTATTTAAGGCCAGGTATGCAGATTGCCACTTTGTGGAATCTGAGTATCCAACATTGGGAGGAAATAATAGCAAGCGGGTAAAAGAAATTACATGGAATCATACATCCCAAGCATGGAAAGATCCTCGAACTCAAGTCTGTGATCTTGAAGTTCAGAAGATTATACATCTTCAAGAGCTAGCTAATAAATTGCCAGATTCCTTTGCTGACCCAAATAGAATGACCAAGTCATATATACCAGCTGCTAATGCACCAATAAGAATTGATGTCCAAAAGGGACAAAATCAAGTTGCTACAGAGTCTAAGACACGTCTGAAACGTGGTAGACCAATTGGTTCCAAAGATAAGAATCCTCGCATAAGTAAGAAAGGTGCTAAACAGACCGTGGGCGAGGGGGTGAAGGAGCTGGTCGATGTGGTCGATCCGTCCGTCCAAAAGGACCGGGACATGGACGAACCAACGTCCGAACATGGGCCGGGCGTACCAGCATCCTCAGACATGAACATTGGCACGGTTGCTAAGGGGCCTAATGAGATTTGGGACGCCAAAACTCAGGGTTCTGAACCACCTGACAATGAAGAGATCTCTATAAACTATGTCATGTCTGGAAAACAATGGAACAGAAAACATGTCGACATGGATGATTTATTTGCATATCATGTAGCACTTGAGATCATTGAAAATGATGAGGATCTAGAACCCACGTCCATTTATGAATGCATGCAAAGAAAAGATTGGCTTAAGTGGAAAGAAGCCATAAACGTGGAGTTAAACTCTTTCAAGAAGAGAGGTGTTTTTGGACCAATACTCCTAACACCACACAATCTAAAACCAGTGGGTTACAAATGGGTCTTTGTGAGAAAGAGAAATGAGAATGGTGAAGTCGTGAGGTATAAGGCCCGACTTGTTGCACAAGGATTCTCACAGAGACCAGGAATCGATTATGAGGAGACTTATTCTCCCGTGGTGGATGCAACAACATTCAGATTCCTTATAAGTCTGGCCATAAGAGAAAATCTTGATTTACGGTTAATGGATGTAGTAACCGCATATCTTTATGGACCACTGGACAATGACATATACATGAAAGTACCAGATGGTATTGAAATACCTAAGGATGCTAAAGGTTCTCGAGAACAGCAGTGCATCAAGCTTAACAAAGCTTTGTACGGATTGAAACAATCTGGTCGTATGTGGTACAACAGATTGAGTGAGTACTTACTGAAAGAAGGCTACAAGAATGATCAAGTAAGCCCATGTATATTCATTAAGAAATCCGGCCAAGGCTATGTGATCATAGCCGTGTATGTTGATGATCTAAACATACTTGGAACAGCCAAAGAGATTTCCCAAACAGTTGAATATCTCAAGAAAGAATTTGAGATGAAAGATTTGGGAAAAACCAAGTTTTGCTTGGGACTACAGATTGAACACCTTAAGGATGGAATCCTTGTGCATCAAAAGACCTATACTGAAAAGGTTCTTAAAAGGTTCAACATGGATAAGTGTCATCCACTTAGTAGTCCCATGGTTGTAAGATCCCTTGGTCTAGACACTGATCCGTTTAGACCTAAGGCCGAGGATGAAGAGGTCCTTGGTCCAGAGTATCCTTACCTCAGTGCCATTGGCGCCTTGATGTACTTGACTACACATACTAGGCCGGACATCTGTTTTGCTGTGAGCCTATTGTCCAGATTCAGTTCATGTCCGACCATGAGGCATTGGAATGGGATCAAACACATTCTAAGATACCTACAAGGAACTAAGGATGTAGGTTTATTTTATGCTAACCAAAACAAAGAAGATTTGGTTGGTTTTGCTGATGCAGGTTACCAGTCCGATCCACACAGTGCTAAGTCCCAGACCGGCTATGTTTTCACATATGGAGGCACGGCCATTTCATGGAGATCAGTCAAGCAGACCATATCAGCCACATCATCCAATCACTCGGAGATATTGGCAATCCATGAAGCAAGCAGAGAGTGTGTCTGGCTGAGACTCATGACACACCATATTCGGACAGCATGTGGAATCACGGATGGTAAAGACGAGCCGACTGTTCTTTATGAAGACAATGCGGCCTGCATAGCTCAGCTCAAAGATGGATACATCAAGGGTGACAAGACTAAGCACGTTCTCCCCAAGTTCTTCTTCACCCACGATCTTCAGAAAGAAGGAGAGGTCAAGGTACTCCAAGTCAGATCAAGCGAGAACTCAGCCGACCTCTTCACTAAGGCATTACCAACATGCACGCTCAAGAAGCTTATGCAGCAGATTGGTATGCGATCACTGAGAGACCTTCAGTGATGTTCACTTCAGGGGGAGTAATGCGGCTGTACTCTTTTTCCTATCCATAGGTTCCCTTTTTACCACATTGGGTTTTGGGTTTACTATGGAAAGGTTTTAACGAGGCAGTAT
The DNA here is from genome assembly GCF_000801105.2 of Raphanus sativus. Taxonomy (NCBI): domain Eukaryota; kingdom Viridiplantae; phylum Streptophyta; class Magnoliopsida; order Brassicales; family Brassicaceae; genus Raphanus; species Raphanus sativus. The sequence goes on along the minus strand of NC_079512.1, from coordinate 12,088,548 downwards.
TCCAAACGCATTACAAGCCCTAGACGGTTATGGCATTCAGGGGGAGTGTTGTAAACCAGATGGTTTAAGGATTGCTCATAACCAAATGGTTCAACAGATCGAGGTTACACTTAACCAAGATTGTACTAAACCGAGATTGTACTAAACCGAGATTTATTAAACCAACCATGTGTTAATGGATTGGGCCTTGTTTCTCCTTTATTGTTAAGTGGCCGACTTCTTAACTAAAGTTAAGAAAGTCCCACATTGCTTAACTTTGTAATAGGAGGCCAAACTCCAACCTATATAAGGAGAGCCTTGTTTGCTTATGAATAACATCTCATTTTTCACAAAAAACAAAGCATTTCGATCTCTTTTCTCTCTGGTTCGATTAGTTCTTAAGCAAGAACACTAGGATT